>NC_142017.1:2292291-2461041 GCF_049901735.1 Notechis scutatus | reverse complement strand
ATTCATCTTCCTCTCTTTTCCTCCCTCCCTCCCTTCCCATTTCCTTCCTCCATCTCTCCCTCCTTACCTCCATCCATTCTCCTCTTTCCCCTTCCTTCCTCCTTCCCTCCCCTGCCTCCTTCCTTCCTTCCTCTCAGCCAGAAAGTTTTCTTCTTTCTATCCACCACCCTGATGGCAAAGGGCAGGAGAGGCTGGTACCTTAAGCCAAACCCCTTGAAGATAACCACGACAATCTCTGAATCTTCCATTCAAAATACCTCTCAACCCAGCAGCCCCGCACTTTCTGAAAAGCCTTCTCTTGTCATCCCTCCCAAAGGAATACCTGTCTCGGGACCAGGTGCTTCCATTCCACATCAGGCCGCCGTGGTGCCTTCTTCAGCCATCTGTCTTGACCAGTGGAAGTCCTCGTGGGTGCCAAGGTCCACAGCTGTATCCCAAGGATGACCAGTTTCCTTGCTTGGAAGGAATTTTTTTCTTCACCTTCCCTAAAGTCTCAGTCCCTTCATTTCAGGGAATGGTGGCTAGATCCAGTCTTTAAAAGCTGGCAGGGGTGCGTGTGAATCATCCCCTCTTCCATTTTCCCTTCCCTTCCCTGACCAGGTTAAACTGGGTTAATTGCTAACACATCTCGCTTATGGAATTAGCATTTGGATGGATGACTTTATCTGGAATGAAATTGCAACGGGCTTATTCCGATGTAGCTTTTGGTCATTTGCTTGTTTGTCATCTCCCCAGTGCTTGCAGTTAGTTAATTACTTAGTTAGCTTTGTTTATTTCTACCAGATGTTTTCACTGGTACCCAACCTCAATCGTGTTAGCGCTCGTACACACAAAGGCCTTTTCCAGTTCCAAGCAAGTCCGTGTCCACTTTTCCTCTTCCAACAACTTTGCTTCTAAACTACCCTTTGGGGCATTCTCATTCTTGGGCCTGCTTTAGGTCAGCTGCTGCCGACATGCAACTTCTCTTGGTGAGCATTGCATGTGGCCAAAATGGATGGAGGAATGGATGGATGGATGGGTAGATAGATAGATGATAGATAGATAGATAGATAGATAGATAGATAGATAGATAGATAGATAGATAGATAGATAGATAGATAGATAGATAGACAGACAGACAGACAGAGTGAGATGATAGATAGATAGATAGATAGATAGATAGATAGATAGATAGATAGATAGATAGATAGATAGATAGATAGATAGATAGATATAGGGAGATAGATAAATGGTGGGTGGGTGGGTGGATGGATGGATGGATGGATGGATGGATGGATGGATGGATGGATGGATGGATAGATAGAGATGAGAGAGAGAGAGAGAAGAGAGAGGTAGACAGACAGAGATGATAGATAGATAGATAGATAGATAGATAGATAGATAGATAGATAGATAGATAGATAGATAGATAGATAGAGATAGATAGATAGACAGACAGACAGACAGACAGACAGACAGACAGATGATAGATAGACAGACAGACAGACAGACTGATGAGTGGGCAGAGGGAGAGAGAGAAAGACTGACCCAAAGTCACACAGTTGACTTTCATGCCTAAAGCAGGACTAGAACTCCCAGTCTCCTAGTGATTGGCTCAAATTATTCATGTGCTCACTCCCACTTTCCAGTCTGGTACCTTAACTACTAGACCAAAGTGTCTGTCTGTCTCTCTCTCTCTCTCTCTCTTCACACACACACACACACACATACACACAGAGAGAGAGTTACCCTGCTGGCATCTGGAGAGTATCAGCTGCAAATACCATGCATGCCATATACAAAGTGTGAAGCGTCCTGTTTTGAATAGACTATTTCTTCTAGTAACCAGAGGCAGGTTTATATTCAAGCCACACCGATGCGAATTTGCAAAATGCCTGCAAAAATTAACCACTTGAGTTATCGAATGCATTTTCATGGATCACCACTTCATCAGCTGTCTTGACAAATCCAAAATGGTCGTTCTATGGCCCTGGCAGGGAAACAAGTCTGCTTTCAGGTTTGAACAGAGCAGGGGTGGGATTCAAATTTTTAACAACCGGTTCTGTGGGCGTGGCTTAGGTGGTGGGCGTGGCTTAGTGGCCATGTGACTGGCTGGGTGTGGCCAACTCAACATCACTCACATCGAGGCACACATATCCTCGCCTGGTCTCTCATGACTGTGGGGATGCTGCAACAGTCAGAAGTGTGAAAAATGGTCGTAAGTCACTTTTTTCAGTGCCATTGTAACTTTGAATGGTCACTCCACACAAGCAAAGTACCAGCAAAGGAGGGGGGGAAAAACTCCAGAGATGTTCCAGAGACAGGAAGTCTAGTCCTGCCAAGAATGTAATAAGGGTTAACGGAGAGGCAGTTTCTGTAAGCAACACCAGAATGTTTCCTTCCTGCCTTCCTTACAGGATTAGCCCTGTAATTTCTTCTAACAACCGGTTCTCCGAACTGCTTAGAATGTTAACAACCGGTTCTAGCGAATAGGTGCGAACTGGTAGAATCCCATCCCTGGAATGAAGCTGAGCTTGAATTCACCCTTAACATTCCTTTCAAGGTTTTTCTTTTTCTTTTTTACCAGACAGGTACACTGCCTGGCTTTGGAGAAACAAAACAAACACTTCACTCCCAAAACTGGTAATGGTCAAAATGAACAGCATCAGAAACAGCCTCGATGTAAAATCATGTTAGTTTAATTTTTTGCATTGAATACAATCGCTCTCCAATGATTGGGTTGTTTTCACCTTCGATGGCTTTAAGAGAAAAGACAAGTCAGCAGCAAATGTTGTGGAGATTTTTCTGAGAAAGTCTCCCCATCTCCCTACTTTCATGAATGCTCATGAAGTCTGCAGGTAAAGGCGGTAATTCTCAACCTTAAAATGTATGGACTTCAACTCCCAGAATTCCCTAGTTGGCAGCTCATCTGTAGCCCACCCATTTTTCATTTTGTGAGTTTCTTTCACTCACAGGAAAAAGCATGATAGGATCACATATACCTCCCTGGTCTCAATCTGGCCAGCTCATGAGATTGTAAACTCAGGTTTAACCTCCCTCACAAGTTCTGCTGAAGAACGATGAACAATTCTGCAAACGCGCATTCCACTCAGAAAGCCACCTTTATCTTGGACATCCGTTGAGAATAAGGTAGCATTAAAGGGTGGTAGAGGCCTTGTGCGGTGGAGGACACTCCAAGGCAACCAACTTAGGAGCAATGGAAGATCTCCATCTTCATGTTCTCACTCCGCTTTGAGTGAGTCCTAGGCCGAACGACCTCCTGAGCAGAGGTGGCATTCAGCCGGTTCTGACCGGTTGTAGAGAACTGGTAGCGGAAATTTTGAGTAGTTCGGAGACCTGGCAAATACTACCTCTGACTGGCCCCGCCAACCCCATCTATTCTCTGCCTCCTGAGTCCTAGCTGGGTCTTCTTTGGTTGCCCTGCACAGGAGAACAGAGCTGAAAAGCAGGTTAGTGGGGTGTGGGATGGAATGGAGATTTTGCAGTATCCTTCCCCTGCCACACCCACCAAGCTACACCACGCCCAGCAAGCCACGCCCACAAAACCATTACTAAAATATTTTTGAATCCCACCACTGCGTCCTGAGGTCCTTGAAAAGCTCAGTTTGGTTCTAGTGCAGGGGCATCCAACTTCGACAACTTTAAGACCTGTGGACTTCAACTCCCAGAATTCCCCAGTTGGCATCGCTGGGAGTTGAAGTCCACAGGTCTTAAAGTTGTTGAGGTTGGAGGCTTCTGGTCCAGTGAGAAAAAATCCTTGCTTGGAGGACAAAATTAAAAGCCGGTCCGTCAATCATCTTCCAGGGGTGTCTTGATTGCTGTCTTTGTCGAAGGCAACCAAATAGCTTCTAACTTCAAGAAGAAGCCACATGGCCTTGTCTGCTTCCATGTTGGCCACCCAGGAGGCAGTTTTCTCCTACCCAGCCTTGTCTCCAAACTCAAGCAAAGTGGTCTCGTATGTGTTTGATATTCAGCCTCATGCTATAATAATCCAAACTTTTTTGAGGGCTGGGGAGAAGGGGAAGGTATCCTTTGATGGTATTTGAGGACAGATTATTATTTATTTATTTATTTTGTAATTACCTCCATTCCGGGGTCATTCAGGGATGGGGAGCCCTCCCAAACGTCATTAGAAAGGGAACACTTAGCTACGTTTCCCTCCCACCCTCAAAAGAGCCTGAGTTATTTGTGATCTCCAGCCTGTTGCTTTACATTATGTACTTTCCTGTTTACAAGAGGAAAAAAAGGGGGGGCGAATTTACAACAACTTTACAAGAGCACACAGCTGGATGGTGATTATATAAAGCTTCGGGGATGGTTAGCTTTTGTGTAAACTTTCAGTGGGTCTGATATTTATTTCTGTTTTTATTTACTGGCGTCATAGATTACTTCAAAGATGGTTGCAGTTCAGGGGGGAAAAGGTGTGTGCGCACGCACATGTGTGTTTGTGTGTGTGTGTGTGTGTGAGGGTTGGGGAGAGACAAAGGATTTGACACAGGCCTCCATTCACTTTGTGCACCTTTCTGCCTTCCCCTTCTCTGTCACCTCCTCTCAAGCCTTGCCCTAACTTTGAAAAAGGTGTAAAGTATGACATCCCAAGCTCTCCTCTATTGAAACCATCAAGTGACTAGTCCCTTTGAAACTCCAAAACTCTCTACTCTTTGGCCCGAAAGTCACTGAGCTAAATCTACAGAAAACTCACTCACATATCTCTTCCCAAGCCCTGCCCTAAACCTTGAAAAAGGCGTAACATATGACATCCCAAGCTCTCCCTCTACTGAAATCAAGTTATTAGTCCCTTTGAAACCCCATCCATCATCAGAATAGAGCTGGAAGGGACCTTGGAGGTCTTCTAGTCCAACCCCTGCTCAAGCAGGAGATGCTGTACCATTTCAGACAAGTGGCTGTCCAGTCTCTTCTTAAAAACCTCCAGGGATGGAGTACCCACAACTTCTTGTGGCAAGCAGTTCCACTGGTTCATTGTCCTCCCTGTTAAAAAGTTTCTTCTTAATTCCAGGTTCCAAAGCTCTCCACTCCACTTTGGCCCCAAAGTCACTGAGCTAAATCTACAGAAAATTTGCCCACATAGCTCTTCCCAAGCCCTGCCCTTACTTGAGAAAGGTGTAAAATAGGACATCCTAATCTCTCCTTTGTTGAAATCATCAAGTTACTAATCCCTCTGAAACTCCAAAACTCTCTGCTCTTTGGTTTAAAAGCCCCTGAGCTAATTCTACAGAAAATTCCAAGGCACATTGCTAGAAGTTGGTTGAAGCTGGCACATCCACATCCCCTTACCTGTGCAAAATATATTCATTATTTGATCGAGCTTAAGACTTGTGGACTTCACCTCCCAGAATTCCTCCTCCAGTCATGTTAGCTCAGGAATTCTGGGAGTTGAAGTCCACAAGTCTTAAACTTGGCAAGTTTGAAGACCCTTGTGATAGATGATGGATGGATGGATGGATGGATGGATGGATGGATGGATGGATGGATGGATGGATGGATAGAGATGGATGGATGGATAGAGATGGATGGATGGATAGATGAGGAAACGATAGATAGATAGATAGATAGATAGATAGATAGATAGATAGACAGACAGACAGACAGACAGACAGACAGATGATAGATAGATCAGGGAATCTTCAAACTTGACAGCTTTAAGACTTGTGGACTTCAACTCCCAGAATTCCTCCTCCAGTCATGTTAGCTCAGGAATTCTGGGAGTTGAAGTCCACAAGTCTTAAACTTGCCCAGTTTGAAGACCCTTGCCTTATACTTTATGGTTTCCTTAAATAGAAATGATATTTCTTGTCCCTCGCATTAAGAGCTAGAGTTAAGAAAACTGGTCCATTGGGAGCAGAGGTGGAGCCTTCTCTGGGAATGATAAAAGTGCAATAATAAATTAAATACAGCTGGTCCTTGACTTATGACTGTTGATTTAGTGACCATTCAAAGTTACAACAGTTACAACGGCACTGGAAAAAGCCATTTATGACCAGTTTTCACACTTACAGCTTTGTAGCATCCCCATAATAAGGTGATCAAAATTCAGAGGCAAATACATTGGAAGAAGAACAGGTAAAAGAGACGATGGTGACATGGGCTAGAGATTTTGGATATAGCATAAAATTGGATCAATGGCAAACCTTATGGGATACGAACAAAAAGATTACACTTGCCACAGCATACAAGGAGAATTTATTTAAAATGTTTTACCAATGGCATCTCCCACTGGCTAGGTTGACTAAGATATATAAGAATCAATCCCCAAAATGTTGGAAATGTTTAAGAGAACAAGGCACATATTATCAGGCATGGTGGAGCTGTCAAAAAGCACAAGAGTTTTGGCACAGGATTGGGAAACGGTTCTAAGAAATGATGGGATTTAAAATAGACCACAGACCAGAATGTTTTTTTATTGGGAATTATGCCCAAAAAATACAACAAGGAAGAGTTATATTTGATAATTCACGTCATCACTGTGGCAAGAATGGTATTTGCCCAGAAGTGGAAAGAGAAAGAAATTCCTAGTTGAAGATGAAGTAATAAATAAAATTTTGACTTGCGCTGAAATGGATAGGCTAACACTAGAGATGAAAAATAAGGATGAATCGGAATATTATATAATTTGGAATAGATTTTACTATTGGTGAGGATCGAAAGGAAGGGTTTAAGATGGAAAAGAATTGTTAAGAGGACATCTGTGATCTCAAGACTTACATAACACCAAGAGTGTTGGAAGATGTAAATAAGGATGAATAAATGTGTGTGTATATATATATATATGTGTGTGTGTGTGTATTTGTGTGTACACACACACACACACACACACAAATGTATAAAAGATCTATATTCTATTATATTTCACTAGGCTGATGACCCAAAGTTATGCCAAACCAACTCCACTACATTAAATATTTTTTAATTGTTATGTTTAATAAAAATTATTCAAAAAAAAAATTCAGAGGCTCGGCAACTGGCTGATACTTATGACCACTGCTGTGTCCCAAGGTCATAGGCCACCAAATGAATCACTGCAGTTGTTAAATCAGTAACACCATCATTAAATGTATTTGGCTTTTCTGGTTGGAAGGTCACAAAAGTTGATGACATGACACACACCCCCAGGGACATTGCAGCCCGTCATAAGTACCATATAAAGCTGTCAAGCATGGAAATTTTGATCAGGGGACCATGGAGTTGCTGCAATGGTAACAGTGAAAAAAACGGTCATGTCACATTTTTTTTTAGTATTATCTTAAGTTTGAACAGTCACTAAAGGAAGTGTTGTAGGTCGAGGACTACCTGTATAGGAGGCCAACTCACACGTTCTTCACAGTCCCTTAGCAATTCAATGCGCTGAAGGGGTCCCCAGGGGTATGTTCAAAAATGCCAACATGGCCAACCCAAGGTCCATCCGAATCAGAATAGAGCTGGAAGGGACCTTGGAGGTCTTCTAGTCCAGCCCCCTGCTTGAGCAGGAGACCTTAGACCATTTCAGACAAATGAGTGTCCAATCTCTGCTTAAAAACCTCCAGTGATGGAGCAACCACAACTTCTTGTGACAAGCAGTTCCACTGGTTGATTGTCCTCCCTGTTAGGAAGTTGCTCCTCAATTCAAGGTTGCTTCTCACCTTTATTAATTTCCATCCATTGTTTCTTGTCCTGCCCTCAGGTGCTTTGGAGAAAAGTTTGGCCCCCTCTTCTTTGTGACAGCCCACCCAATATTGGATATCGAATATTTATTAAAGTACCACGGATGCTGTTACAGATTGTTCCCCAACAGGCATCCAAGTCAACCCTAGTGATTTACTCTATCTTGGTAGTATCACCACATGTATCTAGTTGTCTGTCTGTCTGTCTGTCTGTCTTTCTTTCTGTCTATCTATCTTTCTATCATTTATCTATCTATCTATCATTTACCTATCAACCTATCTTTCTTTCTATCTTTCTTTCTATCATTCTATCATCTATCTCTAGCTAGCTATCTGTATCTGTCTGTCTAGATGGCTAGCTCTATCTATCTATCTATCTATCTATCTATCTATCTATCTATCTATCTATCTATCTATCTATCTATCTATCTATCTATGCATCTATGCATCTATCTATCTATCTATCTATCTATCTATCTATCTATCTATCTATCTATCTATCTATCTATCTATCTATCTATCTATCTATCTATCTATCTATCTATCTGAATACTGGAACACTAGTCCTTCTTTTCTCAAACCAAAGCTGTGCTGTTTTGTTGTTTTTGAACCATGCCCTCCCGATAACTCTTCAGTCGGCCTGGGCAAAGGCGCACGAGGGGGGCGAATGCAACCAAACCAGCATCAATCCTAGCTAAGCCGGCCGACTACCCACCCTGGTCTATATCCACCCTTCCTAGGAAATCGCGGGCTAGCAAATGCGGGAAGGTTGCAAGAAGCGAAGCCGACGGACGGAGCTTGGGGACCTTACACGCCTCTCTTTATAAAGCCGGGTGCAGCAGAAAAAGGGGAAACGCGAGTTTTTTTTGGGGGGGGAGAGGGAGGGAGCAGCCCAGCCAGACAAGAGAAAGGAAAACTTCCCGAGCCCTTGATAGGACGTTGGTCTCTGGGAGGAGGGGGAAACACCATCGTCCCCCCCCCCCCCAGTGAAAACCCACGCGCGGGGAGCCCACGCCGCACTCTTTCCGACCCGCGTCCTTTAATTAAATGAAGGGGATCCCCCTTTGGGGATAAAGACTCCCCGATATTTGCCTCGGCTGAGCCAGGAGGCAGCAAAAAAAAAAAAAAAAACGGGGTTGAAGAAGTTGGAGAGCCGGTGCTCCGAATGCCTCCTCTTCCTTCCCTCCCGCTTCCAATGTCAATTCGGATCTTCCGAGATCCAATTCGGATTCAAAGATCCGGGGCGGCAGCGAAGGACTGAGCTGCCCTTTCCTCCTAAACTGACCTTTTCGCGAGAGGAACCTCGGGCTGGAAATCGCTCCGGCTCTCCTTCCTTCTTGGAAACGATTCAACAAAAGCAAAGAAGGAAGGAAGGAAGGAAGGAAGGAAGGAAGGAAGGAAGGAAGGAAGGAAGGAAGGAAGGAAGGAAGGAAGGAAGGAGGAGGGAGGGAGGGAGGGAGGAGGGAGAGAGAGAGAGAGAGAGAGAGAGAGAGAGAGAGAGAAAGAAAGAAAGAAAGAAAGAAAGAAAGAAAGAAAGAAAGAAAGAAAGAAAGAAAGAAAGAAAGAAAGAAAGAAAGAAAGAAAGAAAGAAAGCATAACAGACCTCCAGACCTGACTTAAAGAATAATCCGCATTATCAGACGGGGGAGAATAGAATCCGACTCCGGAACCAGTCACGGAAACCGGCCCACGTTGGAAAGGAGAGAAGACAGAACGCGCCACGGCCCCGCACTACCGAGATATACGGTATTTTCAGAAGCGCCAATCAGAAGCCTGCGAGCTCTTGATTGGCCCCTGGGGAGAATCTTCTTCTCCATCTCCGAAATCTCGTCCTATCGCCCGGATCGCTTACTGGCTTGAAAGAGAAAGTCCGAAGCTGCTTCGCTTTCCCTCCCCCCGCGATACTTCAATCAGAATGGAGCTGGAAGGGGCCCTGGAGGTCTTCTAGTCCAACCCCCCTTGATTAAGTCGCGGTTGGTTTGAGCGCATCCTTTAGGTCCGGCCCTTCACCTCTGCTCCTTGAGGATCAGAGAGTAAGGCTTCCCGGGAGATCTGCTAGTCCGGGAGAGACTCGTGACTTCAGAGAACCGAGCCGAGTGGGTCGTGTGGACTCAGCCTTGGGGTTTCGCTTGCCCTGCTTAAATGCAAGGAATCAGGTTTGGAGCGGGGCTGAGACTGGAATTCCGGCCTCTCCTGATCCGGTTCTTAACTGCCGCTCCACCCCCGGGGCTCTAAGATTAAGAAGGAAATTTAGTTTAAAAGCAAAACGTTGCGTGTCTAAGAGCCTGTGGCGTAAGATGAGACAGTGTCTAATTTATCCAGGAATTGTCTAGTTAGCTCAAAGCTGCAAGAGACACACAGAGAGAGACAGAGAGACAGAGACAGACAGACCCGTTTTCTTGCTGCTTCACTCTCGCAGAGAAAAGGGGAAAGATTTTTAAGGGGATGGAGAGGTCTTCTGATCTTGCAAATATCACCCAATGGCACCAATCCTGATTTTAGAAGGGCGGTGGGTGGGTATGTTGTCCCCGTGACCTTGGCCATTTTAAAACATGTGGACTTTAACTTCCACCTGCCTGTTAGGTGACTGAAAAGATTCGTGTGTTCATATAATAAACACACAAGTGTGTGTGAGAGAGGGGGGGAGAGAGGGGGGAGAGAGAGAGAAGGAGGAGGAGGAGGAGGAGGAGGAGGGAGGAGGAGGAGGAGGAGGAGGAGGAGGAGGAGGAGGAGGAGGAGGAGGAGAAAGAGGAGAGGAGAAGGGAGAGAGAGAAGAGAAGAGAAGAGAAGAGAAGAGAAGGAGAAGGAGGAGAGAGGAAAGACCCATGTCATGATTCCCTTTAAAAGTCTAGAGCTGCGATTTTATTTTACTATTTTATTTATCTCGCCTCTATTATTTTTATAAATAACTCAAGGGAGTGAACATTCCTAATACTCCTTCCTTCTGCTCCTATTTTCCCCAGAACCACAACCCTGTAAGGTGGATTGGGCTCAGACATAGTAGTTTAGTGAATCTGGGTCAGAGTTGGCTTGCTTAGGGATGGGACACCACCCGGAAATTCCAGGGCTGTTGTCTTGATCAGAAAGGTTGGTTTGGGATGTGTGTGTTTTTTTTTAAAGCAAACAATGAGAAATCACCTTCCTTCTGCCAAGAAAAATGGCATGGATGTGACCAACTCAAAACAGACTTACCTTAATCATTGTTATTTATGGTCTGTCTCTGCTTTTTTTAGTGGATCTGAATGGATATTATTACTGTATCCTGCCAACCATCCAGAGCTTTGGAGTGGATGGCATACAAAATTTTCTAATTTAATAAATAAACAGATTTGAGTTCTACTCCACAAATGGGTAAGCCACAGACCACACACAAATGGTGCTTGATGGCATCTCTCTGTGGCCTCCAGAATGGTTTTGCTTTGCACCATTTCCAAGCCACCTTTGGATACACGGCTGTGCTTGAGAAAAGTGCAGAAGACAGAAAAGGTGCAAAGACAGTGTACATGGACACAGTTGTGTGTTTTACACAAGTGCATGTGTGGCCCCCAAACCACTAACTGGCACTACCTGTCTCTGGTTTGGTCCAAGCCTCCTTCCAGGGCACCTGAATCACTTTTCAGGCATTTTCCCATCTGCCTGTCACATATGTTCATTTACTAAACCGGATCCCCCAGATCGCTGGGCCAATAGCAGTTAAGGAGGACAAAGTATCTACAAATTCTCTCTTAAATTTGAGATACAAACAAGCCAGGTTCAAAGCCAGAAGAACAACGAAAGGAGAACTTAGAGAAGAAAGTCATGAAACCAAAGAAAAACCTAACAGTTGCATTCCCACAGCGGGCTAAATTTGGCTAGTTGTCACCTCTGCCATTTTGTGGGCATCGCTTGGGAAGCTGGTTAATTTATGATTTGCCATGCAGTGCGAATCCAGGAAGTTGTCAACTTGCATCCATTTGTTGACAACAGCACTGAAAAAGGGACTTGGGAACAGTCCTCACACTTATGACTATCACAGCATCTCCAGAGGTCATGTGATAAAAATTTGGGCGCTTGGTAACCAACATGCACTTATGAAGTTGTAACATCCTGGGCTCCCCTAATCATTCTTTTGAGTGTCCCAGCCAGCTTCGGACAAGCCAGGTCAGTGAAGGAAGCTGGAATAGCAAAGCAGCCACTGTGATTCACTTAATGGCTGCAGTGATTTGCATTAACAACCATAGCAAACAAGGTTATAAACCTGGGTTCAATTCACTCCACTGCCATCTTATCTTGCCTAGCGATGGGAATTGTGGTCCCAATTGTGTCCTAATTTAAGGACTGCTTGTATTGGGTTAAGCATGATGTGTGAATGTGGTTTTCTTCTTGGAGACCAAGAGGTTAGCGGAACACGATTCGGTCAAGAGTTTGACCCATTACAAAAAGCCAGCAGAGAAGAGAAAAAAGATTTAAATCCACCTGCAAACTCCGGTGTTTGTTTTCTTTGGGGAATGCATTTATAAAATGATAAAAAGGGCTATTTTGCTATTTTTAAATCAAGCGATCTCAAGGCAAGTCCCTCCTAAAAGGAAGCCCGATCTTACTAACAAAATGAAAGTTCATTTAAATAGCTGAGTTTTATAGGTGATACTCTGATTGGTACCAGGACAAAAAAAAAGGGGGGACTGTTAAAAAACAGGACGTGTCTTTGGAAAATCAAAATAAAATGAAATTATTGTGAAGCTTTTGTCTCTCCATCAGAGAGCTAAACCAATTTTCTCCTCTGACCACAGAGTCTTTCTGATCATTTACCTCGAGCCTCCAAGGTATGGAATGTAAGAGTTAACTGAAGATTATTTCTAAAAAAGCAGAATGCCCAAAACACTGCTTGGAAACAGGAAAATAACCAAGGCTGGTTCCTTTCCTCTCCTCTCCTCTCCCCTTTCCTTTCCCCTTTCCTCCTTTCCTTTCCTCTTCCTTTCCTCTTTCCTTTCCTTTCCTTTCTCCTTTCCTTTCCTTTTTTCCTCTTTCTCCTTCCTCTCCCCCTTTCTTTCCCTCTGCTTTATTTCACACACCAAGTGAGTCGAAGCCTGTAAGCCAGTTTGTTTCGCTTATCAACTCTACAAGAAAATCTGTCCAACACCAGCCATAAGTTCCAATCAAAGCTGAGGGCTAAGGTTCATGCATCATTCCCCTGAATCAAAAGGGGGCTCTAAAGGAGAGGCAGTAAGGTGTATTGGTTATAGTGGTCAATCCACGTTCAGCCATGGAACTCTCTTGATTCGCTCCTTTCTCATAGACCAACCTGTTGGGTGGTGGGGGAAGGGGATAAGAGGCAGAGTTATGCCCCCTTGAATTAGTATTTTATGAAAGGTGGGATTTTCATCTCATGAATAAAAGCAGTGGATGCCCCAAAATTCAGTGCTCCAAAAACATTCTCCTCCCCCCCCCAAAAAAAATCAACTGTCATACAGATCCCCTGTCCCGTGCCAACTCAAAATTACCAATGCATGGTTGCACATTTGCTTTCCAGCCCATGCAAATTCTTTTCAACATAAAAAGGAGAGACATGAAAGGTGCCAGCCCTGCCCTCCCTCCCTCCCCTCCCCCTCAACACACACACTCCCAGAGAGAAGAGGGGCGGAAAAAAACGAGTGGGAGAATTTAAGAAGAAAGGTGTTGTTTAAATCTGGGCACTAGGACTGCCAATGCTTCCTCTAACTTAAGTCCATCTTTATGTCCAGGGATCCAGCCCATAAACCCTCCAAGCCAGCCACAAGCTCAGGCCGATATTGGACTTGAATTCCAGGCCCTTCCAAAACTCCCTAGAATAAGTTTTGTGTTTATGTTGGTAGTCCTTGAATTATGCCCACAATTGAGCCCAAATTGTATGTTGCTAAGTGAAACCTTTGTCGAGGGGGTTTGCCCATCTTACGACTTCTCCTGCCATGGTTCTTAAGTGGATGCTAAGTTAGTAACACGGTTCTTAAGTGGGTTTGGCTTCCCTATGGGCTTTGCAAAAACAGATGGCCAAGAATCTTGAATTTTGATCGTGGGGATGCCGCAACCGTCACAAGTATGAAAAAGTCCCTTTTTCCGTGCTGTTTCTAACTTTGAACCGTCACTAAATGAATTGTTGTTAGTCCAGGACTATCTTGTATTAAAAATGCAGGGAATGGAGCAGCTCAGAAATAACCCACAGAGTAGGCCAGGTGAATGGGGAAACTGTTTTCTTTCTCCAGCAGGTAAAAACTTCTGATAGGCAAAAATTTTATGTTGGGCAAATTCACAGCTAAGTCTGCAACAGTCCAATGGTATCAAGCAGCCAGAAATCAGATTTTCGACCTGTGTCTGTTGAGGGAGGCTATTCTAGGAAGTTTTGAAGAGGCCGCTTGTCTTTTCCCAGCCATTTTAACCGCATCTTGCTTCCTTATTTTCTTAGATACAAAAACAGTAGCAGGGAAGAAGACCTCAAGATGTTATGTGAGAAAGCCATGATATCACGCTTTCTTTGATGGAGGAAAATGCCAAGCAGAAGCAGGAGCTAAAACGGGTTTGCTTTGGCTAAATGGGCATTCCATTTTACCTAATACTGTGAAAAACCAAAAGCAAAAATCGGGCTAGATTGTCAGCATTTCTCCAAAGCACCAGAAGGCAAGACAACAAACAATGTGCTCTGTGTTCACGTTGAAACCATCTCTTTTGTATAAAGAGCCATATTAAATGGCTCGTTTAATGTCCTACCTTAGGTGTCAGAAACAAAAGAAATATTTTTCAAGGAAAATAAATATCTCTTTTTCTTTCTTTCTGGATATTCACCCATTAAAAGTTCCCCTTCCTGAATGAAGAACAGAAGAACCAAACTGTGGTCCTGTTCACAGTTAAAACAAAAACTGCAATTGTCCGTTTAATTAAGGACAATTTACTTTTGAGTGATGGCTTTATGATCTTAGTGATAGATGTAAAGACTGGGCTGAAGGAGATTCAGAAAAGCTATGACAGTTCCTGCCCTTCCCAGCCACCTCTTTTAGTTTGTAGATTTCTCTTTCTTTCTTTCTTTCTTTCTTTCTTTCTTTCTTTCTTTCTTTCTTTCTTTCTTTCTTTCTTTCTTTCTTTCTCTTTCTTTCTCTTTCTTTCTTTTTTCTCTTTCTTCCTTCCTTCCTTCCTTTCCCTTCCCTTCTTCCCTTCCTTTCCTCTTGTCTTGCTTCCTTTCATTCGTTCCTTCCTTTCCTTCCTCTCTTCCTTCTCTACCTTCCAGACTGACCTGCCTAGCTTGAGCGTTGTTCCTATGGCGGGGCTGGGAGTTGAAAAGAAAAGAGACCTTCAAGCGGCTCTTCTGTTTCCACCGAATTTCTTTCCCAAAGCCCAACTTAATTTTACACTTCAAAATAATCATCATAATAAAAAAATGAATGAAAGGAACAAATCAAACATTTACAATCCTGAGGCCCGTAGAAGGACAACGAGGAGGCTCCTTTTAAAAAGAAATTATTATTTTTTTATTTTTAAACTGACCTAGTCTAACTTCTCCCGAGATTCTTCGGAGCCGCTCCGGATTCTGCATCCTTCCAGCTTCTGGACAACGTGGATTATGGGCCCTCCCAGCTGGGATTTATTGGTAGAGAATCCCCCCAACTAGGACAGGTCTCCTCAGCCCCGGCTGTCGATCCACCCGCGAAAGAGCTTTCCCACGGAGGTTGGGAGCAGCTACCTCTCGCTTCTCCCTTACTCTAACCCGCCCCAGGCCCAGATTCCCTGGGGGGGGGAAGCCAGAGACCCCTTCTCTCGTGCTCTGCGCCCTCATTTGGCCTTACTCTGTCGGGATTAAACTTTTGATACATACATACATACACACACACACACACACACACACACATCAGAGGATTGCCGCCATCGTTGGAGATCCCCAAAACCAAATTAAGGAAGTGCCTTGTTTTGAGATTCAGAACTGCACTCTAATAAGATCCAATCTTAATATTTCGGACGGGCCAGCCTAAATCTAACCTAAAACTCCGAAAAATCCGCTAATCCCGCATTGCATTCGATAACCGAGATCCCTACCAGGATCTAGTCTGCAATGCCCCAAATCTGCAGCTTTCCAGGCTGGGTGGGAGTGGGGTAGTAGGAGTTTGGGGCCCGGTCAGGAAACTGCAAAAATTCACACAATTTTGTTTCAAAGGAGAAATAAACAGCAACGGGTTTATTATTCTTATTTGTCCAAGAGAATGAATACAACAATTTGAAGACCACATAAAATCAAAGCAATGACTTTGGAAAAGGCTCGACGGGGAGGGGGGGGAAATGGGAAAAGGGACTGTATTTTACAAGAAAAATAAAATAAATCTCGCCTCTGCTCTCTCTTTCCCCACATTTTTTTTTTAAAAGCATTTGGTTTTCCCACCCCCTACCTCTTCTTGTTATTCCACTTTTGGGAGGCAGGAAATATTGAACAAGGAAGGGCAAAATAAATTATTCATATAAAAAAAGACTAACTTTAAAAAGGAGGGTTTTTTAATGCAAGTTTTTTTTTACATAAAACTAAAGAAATAAGAGAAGTATATTTCATTTGGCAGCTGTGGGGAGGAAGGGGGGCTGAGAGAGGAATAATCCAGTGATCACAACTTTAAATATTATATTAACGGCCCTCCATGGAAGCCTACTTCAAAATCCACACATATTTACAACACGATAAATGGAAACATCCCCTCATTAAAACAAAACCGACCATACCAAGACATATACATTTATATTTATATAGCGTATTCTCCCCCCCCTTTTAAAATTGTATAAGCCATCCTTGTGGAATCAGGGGTTTTATATTGCCCACGATTGCCAACATATTTAATATCCGTTTTTTGACTCATCTATTATTATTAATATTGATATTAATATTTCTGTTCAAGAAAGCCCGCATCCCTCATCACCCTGTTCGGTTTTCGTTTCTAGTGTTGGCTGTTTTATTTTGGGTTCCCACCCTCCGAACAGAAATAACTGGACTGAAAAAGATGAGTCGTGAAATATATATATATATATATATCTCGAATTTTAGGGTCCTTTATTGACTTTGGACGGGAGGGGGGGAGGGGCGATGTTTCATTTTTTGTCCTTTCTTTCTTTTTTGCCCGTAAATCTGTTTTGAAAAACAAAACAAAACCAGAGTCAATTTGGTTGGCTTTCCCCAACTATTTTTTAAAAAACAAACAAACAAACAGAGGCCTACTTTTGCTTCTATAGTCCGCCTGCTGTGTTGGGGGCGAGGCCCCCTTTCCCGGGTCCCTCTGTCTGTCTGTCTGTCTGCCTGCCTGCTTAACCCGGAGGCAGGTCAGTATTTAGCGCAGTCGTAGGAATAAGGGGCGGAGTGGCGGTAAATGGAGGGCGGAGCCCGGTAGGAGAGTTCGCAGGTGGAGTGGCTCACCTGTTGCTCGCTCAGCGCCGTCGAGGTCTCTAATCCCAGCCGGTGATTGTTGAACATTTCCCGCACGTTGGGGAAACTCTGCTGCTGGGCGCCGAAGGTGTGGCTGGGCAGAGGCTGGTTGATGTCCGACGCGTGGTTGAGGTACCAGGAGGCGGCGGCGGCGGCTGCAGCGGCCGCAGTTGCGGCGGCTTGCCCCGGGCTCTGGTGATGCGGGAGCGGATGATGGTGTTGGTGGTGATGAGCGGGTTGGTGGTGGTGGTGGTTGCTGGGAGGTAGGGAGCTCTCCTGCTGCTGCTGCTGCTGCTGCTGCTGCTGCCCGCCCTGAGCCAGGTTCAGGCCGGCCAGGGGCGAGGGGGCGCCGTTGGCCACTTGCGGCGGGGGTTCCGACAGCGAATTGCCGGCCTCTTCCAGCGGCCCGGCGCCGCAGAGATGCGCGTTGCGCTCGCCCGTGTAGAGGCTCATGGCGCGCATGCTGCACTGGTAGCTGCCCCCGGCCTCGCCCAAGCCCCCCTGGCTGCAGGCCTGGCTGTAGATGGACGAGGCGGGCGCCTGGCCGTAGCCCAGAGGCAAAGAGGAGGAGGCGCAAAGGCCCGGCGGCGTCCTGCCCACGGGGCTCAACTCGCCGCCGGGCGACGTCCGCAGGGTCATGATGTTCTCCACGCTGAAGCCCGGCAAGCCGTTGGCGCCGGCGGACGGGTGGTGGTGCGCGTGCGGGTGGGCTTGGTGGGGCTCGCCGGGCAGCGAGCCCTCGGTGGAGAGCGAGGGAGTGGAGGCCACGCTGCGCGGGCTGTCCTGCAGGGCGCTGCCGCTCTCCGGGCTGAGCGTCTCCACCTTGGTGATCACGGGCAGCTCGGGCGACGACGCCTCACTCTTAATGACCACTTTCTTCTCCGACGAAGCCGGGACGGGCGCCGAGGCGGCGGGAAGCTCCTTAGCCAGCTCGGAGGCCGCCTTGACCGGCTCCTTGTGGTGTTTCTCCCGCGGGCTCTCCTCCTTCTCCTTGGAGACGTCTTTCTTCTTGAAGCGCCTCCGGCGGCGCAAGAACGAGCCGTTCTCGAACATGTTGTAGGAGTCCGGGTCCAGGGTCCAGTAGCTGCCTTTGCCCGGCTTCTTGTCGTCGCGGGGCACCTTGACGAAGCACTCGTTGAGCGAGAGGTTGTGGCGGATGGAGTTCTGCCAGCCCTGCTTGTTCTCCCGGTAGAAGGGGAAGCGCTCCATGATGAACTGGTAGATGCCGTTGAGCGTGATCTTCTTCTCGGGCGCGTTCTGGATGGCCATGGTGATCAGCGCGATGTAGCTGTAAGGCGGCTTAACCAGGTCCTTCGGGGCCTGCACCGGCTGGTGGCCCGGGTAGGGCCCGTACGAGCGTCCCAGCCCGGCCGCGTACTGCTCCGGGTGGCCGGCGTAGACTCCCAGCGAGCCGGCCATGCCTCCATAGGTGCCCGCCGTCCGGTAGTAATTCTGCTCGCTCAAATAGGGCACCACTCCCAGAGCGTTGGGATCCGAGACGGAGTAACGAGCCTGCATGGCTGTCCCAGCTCCGGGGGGAGGGCGAGGAGGCCTCCCGCCGCCCTCGCCCAAAAAGTCAGGTCGCAGAGAAGGAGCCGGCGGGAAAGGCGGCCCCTCTGCCAACGGGGCGCCCTGCTCCGGAGACCCCCGAGCGTTTCCAGACTCCTCCGCCGAAGGCCGGCTCCTCGCCCCTTGCTTAACAGGCCCGAGCTGAGCCCGCTTGGTTCATATTTATATCTTTCGCAACCAATCTCGGCTCCTCGCTCGTCCGCTCGCTCTCCTCCTCCTCCTCCTCCTCCTCCTCTCTCCCCTCGTCGTAAAAGGGCAGGAGGAGGGCGAATGGTTAAAATGATGGAGGGAGGGAGGGGGGGGCAGAGATAGAAACCCCGGCAGGTCCGAAAGATGTAGTCTGTTCGCGCCGCCCCCACAAAGACGAAGGGGGAAAAAAAATTCTTGCAGGAAAATAAAATAAAATAAAATAGCAGACCAAGAACGAGGGCGGAGGCAGCGCGGCTGGCTGGCGGGCTGGGCTGGCTGGGTCCCCGACGCTTTGACTCGGCCTTCCCCCGTCCCTTTTCCGGCCGAAAGTGAAGCCCCGGCGGCGTATAAACAAATAAAAAACAAGCGCACCGAATCAAAATAAAGGAGCGTGCGCGCCTCTCCGGAGCCTGGGCAGCGCCCCGCGCGAAGCCAAGTCCCGCATCCAGGGCCGGGGAAAGTTTTCCAAACTTCTCTTGGGCAAGGGCAGTTTTGACTCCTCGCTGGCCCCTCCCTCCGCCGCCGTCCAATGGCAGCCGGCTCGGGGTCTGGCTCGGCCAATGGGGCGAGGCGAAGGAAGGCGCCGTGAGGACACCGGGATTCCGGGGAGCACCCCAGGGTTAGGCGCGGGGCTGGGGGAGGCCTCTCCGGGCCCTTCGGAGCTCTGGCGGGGGAGAAAGAGGCGAAGGGCGGGCGAGAAGGCAACGCCGGCCGAGTCCGTCTTTTGGGGAGGGAGGGGGGGCGAGGGCAATTCTTCCTCCTCTCTTCCCCCAAAGGTCACCCTTATTAAACTACCATCATCCTCGTTAACCAGCGTAACGATTCACCTTCCCTAATCAGGGTGGCATCTCAGCCGCGGAGGAAAAGGCGCAGAATTGGGCCACCCCGTTTGTGGCAGCGCAAAACTTTTCTCAAAGAGAAAAAGAAAGCGCCTTTTCAAAACCACCTTATACCCCAAGGCCAGCCGCTGGGTTTTCCCACGGGACACCGACCGTCCTCCGCGGGGGGAACCCCGATTTTTGAATCGTGCGGGAGAGACCGAGTTGGCCTTCCCCTGCCGGGCCGCCTCCCGCAAAAAACACCCGAAGTGGCTCCGCCGAAGTCGCTCAGTGGGGTGAAGAATTCCGATAAAGCTTATTTAGCACTTCGGTTCTAAACTCAATTAACACCTCCATCCTAAATACCTGGAATTAAGGGATGGCGGGAAAGGGCTGGGGTGAGGGTATAGGAGAGGATCGCGCCTGGAACGAAATGCACGGATTGGTGTTTTTTTATCTTCCTAGAAGGCAAAGAGATTTAATCCTTGCACGGATAACGGGGGTGAATATTATTTGATCCAGTTGGTCTGCCCTCTCTTCCTCGTCGCCTTTTCCTTACCTTCCTTCCTCCTCCTCCCCCCACGGCCCCCTCCACCTCTTGATTATTCCATTAAAGACCCTCCATGGCCGGATAATTAACCCGGTGTGATTTTTGTGCCTTTTGCGAGTTGGCAAGAACGCCGTTCGTTTGGTTGGCAAAATAAGAGAATCAGAGGTAGAGAAAAGCTACGCTTGAAAAAGTGTTCTACCACCTCTTTGCGCGTCCTTTATTTATTTATTTTTAAAGGGGAAAGTCAGGGGGAACTGGACCGGAATTTTTGGAAGTGACCGTATTCCAACCTCTTTCCTGTATTTTTGAAAAATTTATTTTTTAAAAAGAACTTTTCCTGGTGTTTTTTTTTAAAGCCACCAGCTTGGGCGAGGTGATGAGAGCGCTCGGAGGCGCGTTTCTTAAACTGGGGATCTTGTACATTGTAATCGTGTGGATTTTCTGCACGGATTGTGGCCCAGAATTGCAAAATTTTCAAAAGGGCGAAAGATGAAACCGGTGGAGGCGATGCCCGATTGTTTTTCGGGGTTTATCCCAATTTGAGAAGCAGTGGGTTTAATCCATGAAGCGCATGCTTCTAAAATGAAAACCAGTTTAAAATGGTCTATATGCTTTTTAAAATGTTTTTATTTATAATAACAGGAAGGGGATTTTTTTTTTTACTCGGGAGTTCAGAGTGGTTTATATTTGGGGAAGCGAAGCTGGGAAACTACAGCGCTTCGGTAATGAAAGTTAGAAAGGAAAAAAAAATCAGCTTCGGAAAAACTGACCTTCTTTTGAGGAAGAACTCAGAGGAATATTCGTATTTTTGAAATGCAGGGAACCGAGGGGCAATTATTTGAACGAAAAGGAAATTTGCTGAAATGATTGGAAAATCCCTTCAAAAAATAAAATAATTCTTTTTCGATTTTTCTCACTTGGTTTTTTTTTTCTGGGGGGTCGAGGAGGCATCTTTCTTTGAAAAGACACAGCAAAGAGATGGGGGAAAAAGTTGAATAAATTAGTAATGTTAAATTAAGTCAAAAAATGTTATGTTTGTGGTATTCTTAAAGGCTCACCTTGGTGCTGTTCTATTTAATGATGATAAGGATCAACCCAACCTTCCAATGTCTAATTAAACATTGGTCGAAAATATGAATGAAATTAAACTAGAAGGGACAGGCAGAAATGGGGAGGGGAACGATTTATTTATGCATCATTTCTTATCATATTCACGAACTGTAAAGAAAGACCTTATAGAATTTTCGAGACAAAGTAACTTTTCTTCTCTTGGAGAATAAATGATCTTACTTGCCCTGCCTGCATTCCTGGTGGCTAATTTACTGGAAAGGACATTTGTATTAAATTACCCAAAATTAAAAAGGAAGATATTTATTGCTTTCCCTTAAATTATACGATGGGGGAGGGAGGGAAACCACCCTTGTCTTTTTAAATAAAATTCCTACGGTCACATGCATTCACATAATTATTGATCCTAAATGACCCCATTCTGTCTCGCAAATTAAAAATAGGAGAAAATTTGGCCCTTTCGGTGAGATGGGTAAAGTCTAGGCGCAAACTTTGCCCTCCTTCGGGGATGAAAAAGCATCTTTACGCACCTCGCTCGCTTCCTTTCTATTCCCTGCCCCATGGAATTGTTTCAAGAATGCAAAAACCTCAAAAGTTATGGGTGAGGACAACCGTGCCACTTCACACACACACACACACACACACACACACACACACACCCTGGAAATAGGTAAATGTAGCATAATATTGTCGGCGGAGCCTCTGCGACTTCTTAGTAGCAATCATCACTCCCTGGAGTTTACTGCCCCCTAGAAGTCAAAAGAATGAATTGTAACCTTTTTTGTGTGTGTGTTAAAAAAAAGTTTTGTCTCTTTGAAGGCAGTGACACCTTGTGTATGGACTGTGATAGTACACACAATGCTGTACACTTGAATAACAGGACCTGATTATCAGTCGTCTCTCCATAGTTTTATCCAAAGAGAGCAGGGTTTCTCAACCGTGGCAGCTTTAAAATATGTGGACTTCAACTTCCACCTACCCGTTAGGTGACTGAAAAAAGATTCATGTGTTCATGTGTTCAGTCTTGTGTGTGTATGTGTGTGTGTGTGTGAGAGAGAGAGAGAGAGAGAGAGACAGACAAACAGACAACAACCGGTTCTGACCAGTTCTGGAGTACCAGTAGTAAAAAGTTTGAGTCATTCGGAGAACTGGCAAATCCCACCTCTGACCGGCCCTGCCACCATCTATTCTCTGCCTCCCAAGTCCCAGCTGATCGGGTGGGTCTCCTTTTGTTGCCCTGCACAGGAGAAAGGAGCTGGAAAGGAGGTTAATGGGGTGCAGAGGAGGTATTCAGCAGGTTCTGACCAGTTCTGGAGAGCCGAAAGCAGAAATTTTGAGTAGTTCAGAGAACCTGCCAATCCCACCTCTGACTGGCCCCACCAACCCCATCTCTTCCCTGCCTCCCATTGAGTCCCAGCTGATCAGCTGGGTCTCCTTTGGTTGCCCTGCACAGGAGAACGGAGCTGGAAAGCAGGTTAGTGGGGTGGGGAGGGAAGGGGGATTTTGCAGTATATCCTTTCCCTGCCACGCCCACTAAGCCAGGCCACGCCCACAGAATTGGTAGTAAACATTTTTGAATCCCACCACTGGGCAGACACTGAGCCAGGATGCGTGCAAATAGCTATCGCGGTGTGTTGGCATCTGTACGGAGCAAAGTTTCCAACACGCATTGAGAGTTTCACCAGATGAACATCCCAAAATGTTACAAAACAGGACTTCGCTTTCCTGAACTCTTAGCCAGGCAAGATGTTGTGAAGAAAGGAGGGAGAAGACAAAGTAATGTGTGCCCCCTCCCTCCAAGAAAAATAGGGCTACCTTTGAAATGGGGAAAATCCCCTGCCACCATCCCCTCCGGAAGGACTGGGCCATAGCTTCCCATTCCAAATCCCAGGCAGCATGGCTTACTACCCCATGAGGACTAGCAACTCAAGGAATGGAGCAAATCCCAGTAACACCATTTGAGGAGCTGCTAATACGGAGAGGAATTGAATTGAATGGACTTCCTTGAGATGCCTGTCCTTCTCCGTCCATTAACTCCCAGAGAAGGAGCATGGATGCTTTGGGGAAGGAAGGAAAGAAGGAAGGAAGGAAGGAAGGAAGGAAGGAAGGAGAGGGAGGGAGGCAGAGAAGGTTAAATGAAATAAGGAGAAGGAATGAGGGGAAGTAAGTTGCAATAGGAAGGAAGGGAAGGAAGGGAAGGAAGGAAGGAAGGAAGGAAGGAAGGGAAGGGAAGGAAGGAAGGGAAGGAAGGAAGGAAGGAAGGAAGGAAGGAAGGAAGGAAGGAAGGAAGGAAGGAAGGAAGGAAGGGTTAAATGAAATAAGGAGAAGGAATGAGGGAAGTAAGTTGAAATAGGAAGGAAGGGAAGGGAAGGGAGGGAAGGGAGGGTTAAATGAAATAAGGAGAAGGAATGAGGGGAAGTAAGTTGAAATAGGAAGGAAGGGAAGGAAAGGAAGGAAGGGTTAAATGAAATAAGGAGAAGGAATGAGGGAAGTAAGTTGAAATAGGAAGGAAGGAAGGGAAGGGAAGGGAAGGAAGGGAGGGAGGGAGGGAGGGAGGGAGGAAGGAAGGAAGGAAGGAAGGAAGGAAGGAAGGAAGGAAGGAAGGGTTAAATGAAATAAGGAGAAGGAATGAGGGGAAGTAAGTTGAAATAGAAAGGAAGGGAAGGGAAGGGAAGGGAGGGAAGGAAGGAAGGGAAGGAAGGAAGGAAGGAAGGAAGGAAGGAAGGAAGGAAGGAAGGAAGGAAGGAAGGAAGGAAGGAAGGGTTAAATGAAATAAGAAGGAATGAAGGGAAGTAAGTTGCAATGGGGAGGGAGGGGGGGAGGGATTTAAACTTCGCGGGATCACCTTTCCCGAACATCTAGAGGTTCGCAGGAGGGAAAGATGCTGACCCTCCAGAGAGGCGCCCCTTTGAATCCTGCCCAGCCATCCTGGGGAGGCTCCTGAACGGCAGGAGAGGCTCCGACGGCTTGTCCCCGCACGGCTGCCGTAGTCAGAGCAAGCGCCTGCCCGAAGGAGCTCAGGGGCGGCGCTGCAATGTAACGGACGGAGGAAGCGCTCGGAGACAATGTAACCGACTTCCGAGTCTTTGCTCTGGCTCCGGAGGTTGCTTCCGACCAGGAGCATGGAGAGAGTGGGAAGCTCCGGTAAGAGGAAGGGGTTTAGCGGAAGAGAAGGTGGGCCAGGGGCAGCAGCCGATCTTTAGCTCGGCAATCGGGAGATTTGGGGATCGAGGCTCCTCTCTGCCCGGTTTGGGGTGCATTCTCACGAACTATGCAGCCCCTGTACTTAGCTGATGGCTCCCTAAATGAGGTGGCTTCCATTCATTCAGAATCAGAATCAGAATCGAGCTGGAAGGGACCTTGGAGGTCTTCTAGTCCAACCCCTGCTTAAGAAGGAGACCCTATACCATTTCAGCCAAATGGTTGTCCAATCTCTTCTTGAAAACCTCCATTGATGGAGCACCAACAACTTCTGGTGGCAAGGCATTCCACTGGTTAATTGCCTTCACTGTTAAGAAGTTTCTCCTTAATTCCAGGTTGCTTCTCTCCTTGATTAATTTCCATCCATTGTTTCTTCTCCTGCCTTCTGGGGCTTTGGAAAATAAGCCGACCCCTCTCTTCTTTGTGGCAGCCCCTCAAATACTCACATTCAGTGTTTCCCAACCTTGGCAACTTGCAAACATCTGGACTTCAACATCCAGAATTCCCCAATTTTAAAACAGTACATTGGCATCGACAAATATATATGTCATATAAATCCTATTATATCCATTTTTCTTTGCATACATCAACCCATATCTATTGCATCTTATCTATATTTGTTGCTATCTTATATAGGTTATATACATTATATTCTATATGTCTATCATATTGCTCTCTTAAGGTCTCTTAAATCGGTTATATTACTCTAATCTTCTTCCTTTTATATCTATTCCCTAACCATTCATACAGTTTATGCCGTATTGCATAATATTCGGAGTTTTGAAATCATTTTCAAGTGGCCAAAGTTGATAAACACAGATTCATTAACGGCTTCATCCTTCATCCTTTCCCAAACTGGTGCCTTTCTAAGAGAGTTGGATTATATGTCCCATCATCCACAGCCACAGCCAATTTTTAAACTCTGCTAGGAGCAAAACGATAGTGATATAACCAAACATGCAATTTATGGCTTGGTTTATCCTGAAAGCTAAACCGAACAGGTTTGGGAAAAAAAACAAAAAACATGGAGGTAATTTTCATCTCTCTTCTTCTTTCCTCCCCTAATGAGGAGTTTCCAAATGGGACATCCGAAACAAAATTTGGGATTATATGGAAGCCAATAACCTGGCTGATTTTCCAAGACCAGTTCACCATCGGATTCCCAATTTCAAGGTATTTCTTTCCTCCCCCTCTGTATCCACAAGAACAGGGTCTCCAACCTTAGCAACTTTAAGACATGTGGACTTCAACTCCCAGAATTCCTCAGCCAGCTTTGCTGGCTGAAATTCTGGGAGTTGAAGTCCACAAGTCTTAAAGTTGCCAAGGTTGGAGACCACTGCACAAGAACATTTAAGGATGCATATTCAATAATATATTCAAAGGCATAAAGTTAAATTCCAGAATACTCTTTTAGCTATCATAATCAAGAAGTAGAGAATACTTCTATTTAATTAGAGGACCCAAATGCTAGCAGTCCAAAAGTTCTCATTAAATTCTCAAAGCTGCCCAAACTCTAGTTTTTAATCTCCCACTAGAGGGAAATTACTAAAATCATGGGTGGAGCCCATGGTAACAATGAATAGATTTTCATATTAATCGATTCAAGCAATTCAGCATTGTTACATTTAAATGGGCATTCTGGTAAACCCTGTGTGGTCATTGTGTCCCTTACACAAACACAAACACAAACACAATTTTTATTTAAAAAAATTGTCATAAAGTAAAAGACAAATCTAAATAAAAGTTTAGTTTACTTTCTTGTCATTGCACTTCGTACAACGAAATCAAACACCATCTTCAGTGCACATCATGACCATGAAAATAAACACAAACACACATCCTTCATACTCCACACATTGAATTGAAAACCCTGACACTGGACTAACCCTGCACTATACAGTAGAATTCAACAGAGCTACTACCCTGGGATAGAAGCTGTTTTTCAGCCTATTTGTCCTATTTGAAGGGGGGGGAGAGCCATTTCTCCACCCCCTGCCACTGACACTCCACACACACACACACACACACACACACACACACCACTGATGCCACCCACCAACACAGGCAGGACTGGGACAAGCTGTGGACCATGAAATGCCCAGGCTCAATCTAAAGCAATGTTTCTCAACTTTGACAACTTGAAGAGGCATAGCAATAGCACTTAGACTTATATACCACTTCCCAGTGCTTCCCAGCCCCCTCTAAGCAGTTTACTCTGTCCCCCGACAATCTGGGTCCTCATTTTACCCACCTCGGAAGGATGAAAGGCTGAGTCAACCTTGAGCCGGTCAGGATCGAACTGCTGGCAGTGGGCAGAATTATCCTTCAGTACTGCATTCTAACCACTGGGAGGGAGGGAGGGAGGGAGGGAGGGAGGGAGGGAGGAAGGAAGGAAGGAAGGAAGGAAGGAAGGAAGGAAGGAAGGAAGGAAGGAAGGAAGGAAGGGCAATAGCAATAGCCCTTAGACTTATAAACCGCTTCACAGAGCTTCCCAGCCCTCTCTAAGCAGTTTACAGAGTCAGCTTCTTTCCCCCAACAATCTGGGTCCCCGTTTTACCAACCTCAGAAGCATGAAAGGCTGAGTCAACCATGAACCAGTCAGGATTGAACTCCTGGCCGTGAGCAGTGAGTTAGTCTGCAGTGCTGCATTCTAACCACTGCGCCACCACGGTTCTTTTTCTGGCTGGGGAATTCTGGGAGTTGAAGTCCACGCTTGTTCAAGTTTTCAAGGCTGAGAAACAATAGCCTAGACCAGAAGTCTCCAAACTTGGCCATTTTAAGACTTGTGGACTTCAACTCCCACAATAGCTGGCTGGAGAATTATGGGAGTTGAAGTCCACAAGTCTTAAAGTTGCCAAGTTTGGGGACCCCTGGCCTAGAGAGATAACTAGGAAGAAGACAGTGTCCATAGCTGCATGGATCCCTCACTGATGTGAGCTGCCTTACCCAACAGGGAGCTTCTCTTGCCTCGGTGCAAATTCGAGATTTGGGGGAATTCCAGAGTGCCAGGACAGTCAAAGCCAACCCCGACTCTCCCCAGAAGGACATCCACTTTTTAACCCTGGAAGTGAGTTGGTCATGTTTTCCCTTGCAGGGGTCTTTCCAAGCGGGTGTGTCCATCAAAAGCTGGGATGGGTTTGGTCAAGCCAGGGAGGTGAAGGTGGACCCAGACAAACCTCTGGAGGGGATCCGTCTGTCCATGCTCCAGGTAAACAAGTTTTCATTGCTCAACGAAACCAGACCAGAGTCTGGTCTGGTCTCCTCTCAAAGCCATCCCTCTAATCTAGGGGTCTTCAAACTTGACAGCTTTAAGACTTGTGGACTTCAACTCCCAGATTTCCTCCTCCAGTCATGTTAGCTCAGGAATTCTGGGAGTTGAAGTCCACAATTCTTGAACTTGCCAAGTTTGAAGACCATATAACTCTCTACCTCTCTACATCTATCTATCTATCTGTCTGTCTGTCTGTCTGTCTGTCTGTCTGTCTGTGTCTGTCTGTCTATCTATCTATCTATCTATCTATCTATCTATCTATCTATCTATCTATCTATCTATCTATCTATCCTATCTCTCTCTGTGTGTCTCTATTCTCTCTCTTTCTCTATCTATTCAAGGGGTCTTCAAACTTGACAGCTTTAAGACTTGTGGACTTCCTCCTCCAGTCATGTTAGCTCAGGAATTCTGGGAGTCCACAAGTCTTAAACTTGCCAAGTTTGAAGACCCTTGCTCTAGTCATTCCAAACATGTAGTCTGCTTAGTCACAGTAACCATTACCTCCAATGAGTTTTCTCCTTTTGCGTAACTTTCTTTTGTTCCGTTCTTGTGGTCTTCAAAATTGTCCTCCCCATCTCATTTAATGTCTTCCATAAGTCCATTATGAATGGTGTGAGGAAATGCTTCCTTTTTACTGGTTTTATCATTCCCCTGCTTTTTTTTTTTTTTAATCTTAAGTGGGGGAGAGTTAGTCAGGGTTGAACTGAAGGGTGCTGGGTGTCCTCCTTGCTTGGTTGTTTTCTTGCAGACATTTTCATGACCCAACTAGGGAACACCATCAGTGCTAGAAGGGAGCAGGGTGTGAGGAAAGGAGGAGGAGGAGGAGGAGGAGGAAGAGGAGGAGGAGGAGGACAACTGTGGGGTTTTTAGCGCTCTCTGAACTTGGTTGCTTTCTTGCAGATGTTTCATTACCTAACTAGGCATCATCATCAGATAATATCACTAATGATATGATCTAGTTGGGTAACGAAACATCTGTAAGAAAGCAAGAAAACAATCAAGTTCAGAAAACACCCCGTAGTTATAATTGGACGACGGATCCATTGACTTATTTCCTTTTCTTGCAGGCCAGGAAAACCCTCCTGGTGCCCACCCCACGTTTGCGTGCTGGGCTGTTCAACAGAATTGTGCCTCCTCCCGGGGCCACTAAGGAAACACTAAGAAAATGTGCTACCTCCCAAGTAAGTATCAGAAACAAGTGAGGCAGGATTGCATAGCGTGCGTCTGATTTAGAAGGTCCTCTTTTATCCGTCTACTTCAACGCGGAACTCTGGTGCCCTCTTGTGTCGAAATGACAAATCAAGCATATTTATCGCAGCCTTTGATAAGCCTTTAGAATAAAACAGATAGTTTGACTGAATTCATCCTTGGGATAGGGGGGAAAAAAGATAGGACAATAAAATGACATACTTAATTAAAAGTTTTGCCCAGTCGTATAACTTGGCGAAGATATTTGGGCACCTGACATTGAGTATAGGGTTGGCATCCCTTAAAATATAATGGTGGTAACCTTTATGAGGATGACCCTCAAATTTAGAGATGTTTGAGATCGGAGCACATCTTGGAGCATCATTAAAGGACAATGTAGGAGGACATGAATGAGAGTTTCTACTTCCTTGGACCCAGAAGGGCACAGTCTAGAAATCCAGTGGTCCCATGAAACCTTCCCACTAGTAGAACTGATGGGAGGACATGAGAGCAGCTTCTGGAAAGGACCCATCTATGTTTGCTTAGGGTTAGATCATACTGATACCCTCAGGTAGAGGGCTGGCATTGAAATGGCAACTTAGATATATGTTCTGCCCTAGCCAAAAATCAGCCTAGAGCATCTTAGTTGCTAACAGATATTATCAAGTGATGTGAGGTCCAGGGATGGTTCCTACTTATTTGAATGAATGAATTTTTAGTGTCTGTGTAGAGCAAGGGTGTCCAACCTTAGCAGTGTTAAGACCTGTGGACTTCTACTCCCAGAATTCCCCAGCCAGCAGGGGATTCTGGGAGTAGAAGTCTACAAGTCTTAATGTTGCTAAGGTTGGACGCCCCTGATGTAGACGTAGAAAAGGGAGAATTCAGAAGTATTTTCCTTCTCCTGTCTGTTCTTTGTTCTCTCTTATTTTCCTTCTCCTGATTATCATGTCTGTTCTTTGTTCTCTCTCTCTCTCTCTCTCTCTCTCTCTTAGGGTGTCAGAGATTATAGTGTCCCTGTAGGACTAGATGCAAAAGTCCATGTGGACCTGGTTGTGGTGGGATCCGTGGCTGTCTCTGAGAAAGGTTAGTGGCTCTCAAACCTGGGAACATCAGGGGCTTCTCATTCCACGCAGCCTTCATTTCTTCAACTTGCTAACATTTGAGAGTCCTTTGTTTTTTGCTAACACATTTGAGATTCCTTTGGCCTCTCCCAGCAAAATGATAGGCTACCCGATCCTTGGAGGACAATTTCAGAGGGGATTTGATGAGCTATTGTTCTGACTCAGCTCCCCATACATGACAAACCCTCTGACGTGAGCTCAAAAGTTTCTCTCCCAGGTTGATAAGTCTGCCCAGCAGGAAGATGAATAGTTTTCTGTCACATCTATTCATCTCCGCCCCCTGCCTTTTATCCCCAGAGCTAGGGTGGGCCTTTGCTAGCAGCATTGGCTCTTTCCGTCCCAAGGACCGGCCCATAGATTTCCACTGCTCTCCTCTCTTCTGCCTTCTGTGCATCTGTGCATCTGTGCATTAGGCACTGGACCCAGCTGTTCCTCCTCTTCCTCATCAGCCACCTCCTGTTCTACCCCAGGCTTTGTCAAACATAATTAAACACAAACTTGTTTTAAAAGCAAAACCTATTTTATTGCAACGCTGGGAATTGCTTTCATTCCTAGCCAGAACTAACCTTAAACAGTTCCCCAAGATAAGCACACGCCTTTCAGTGCTGTGGAATGCTGCCAAAAAAACAGAAGTATCCAATTAATTATAACAGAAACCAACCGAAGTAGCAGAAAAAATCAACCAGTGTACACGGAGCTTCAAGGAGGACTCGGAATCTATCAAACTACTTTGCTTCCTGCAAAGATTTCGTCATTGAGGTCTGACTTTTATCCCTTGTGGGAGGGGCAATCACCTCCCAGCCTTACTCCCGAGTCTCCCCTTTAGTTTCAGCTGCTCTCGCCTTCTGGCAGCTCTGCGCACACACGCACTGGGAACAGGCTCCCCTGGGTCCTCTGCCTCGCTGCTGCCAGACTCCAAAGGCAGCACCCCACTCCCAGATGGTCCTGGCCCCATCCCTGCATTGGATGCAGGACCCTCATCTGAGTCCTCTCCAGGCTCCCAGGCTGGTCCCCTTTCTTCCTCACTGTCCGACTCCACTGCCATCTGTACCGGATGCCGGCAAACCACAACATCTGACTTCTCTGCAGCCATGGGACAGGCACTGGACGCAGCTGTTCCTCTTCTTCCTCCTCAGCCACCTCCAGACCTGGGGGCTGTTGACTCTCCATCTGAGGGCTGATGGATAGCCCAGAGGCTCTGTCTGTCTCTCTCTCTCTCTCTCTCTCTCCCCCCTCACAGCTCCATTCCCTCTTCCCCCTCAGACCCCACCCCCAGGTTGTCTTCATGCTGACCCTTACTCCCACGCCTCCTCCTCCTGATTCAGCTGCTGGAGGGGCCACAACAGATACTTGCATATCGAGAGGACTTCAAACCAGCTTGGGGAAAAGGGAAGAGAAGGCCCAGCTGTAACTCGGTGTTTGAGTTCCTGTTTTTGACAGGTGCTCCTTTTTCCCACTGTAGGCTGGCGGATCGGGAAAGGAGAAGGCTTCGCGGACATGGAATATGCCATGATGGCTTCCATGGGAGCAGTAGGGCAGAAGACAACGGTCATCACAGCAGTCCATGATTGTCAGGTAATGGTTACGGCAAGGGAGCTAAAAAGCCTTTGGGAGGAAGGAGGGAGATTTAAGGCCAAGTTTCCCTAACTCAGAAACTTGGTTGGGTGGGTTTCGATGGTCGAATTCTGGGAGTTGACGTCTTCCCTCCTTAAAGCTGGCAAGATTAAGTAACGCTGGGTCAACTCTGGAGCTGGACTGTCCAGGGCCAATCTTGGAGGCTTCAGTGCAGAAGTGGTATTCAGCCGGTTCTGACCAGTTCTGGAGACCCGGTAGCGGAAATGTTGACTAGTTCAGAGAATCAGCAAATCCCACCTCTGACTGGCCCCCACCAACCCCATCTTTTCTCTGCCTCCCATTGAGTCCCAGTTGATTGGCTGGGTCTTCTTTGGTTGCCCTGCACAGGATAACAGAGCTGGAAAGCAGGTTAGTGGGGTGGGGAGGGAAGGGGGATTTTATAGTAACCTTCCCCTGCCACACCCACCAAGCCATCAAGCCCACAGAACCGGTAGTAAAAAAAAAAAAATTGAATCCCACCACTGCTTCAGTGTTGTCACAATTGTGCTGAGGGATAGGGACGGTGGGGATAGAGATAGCTGGGGGTTTCATAGGCAAAGCAAAATAGTTCCTCCTGAGAATCAAGGACATTTCCCACAAGCAGATGGAAAGAGGAGTGAAGTTTCCGGGCAACTGGATTGGACCATGTGACTGATTGTTTGGGAAAGGGGGAGGGGAAACATTACTTTTAATTAGGTAAAAACCACGGGAATATTCAGAGTCGGTTTTCACCAGCCTGTGCCAATATGACGTGTCCAATAAACCTGTTCTTTGAGGAACCTACTTGCCTCGGAGTTCTGCTTGCTAGGGGTGTATTACTTGGGACCCTGACACACTTGATTTAAGATCAGTGTTTCTCATTAAAAGATGAGCTCACTTTCATCAGTGACGGAGACAGCCCTCTTCTCAATGGTTTCCAGAATACCACCCACACACTAATTTTATGTAATCTAAATGTCAACTCATAAAATACTTCTGTGGTCTTTTTAGAGTTGCCAACAGAAAGGGAGGGGGAGCAATGCAGCCCCTTGCAAACCGAAACTGCATTCCATAATTGTTTTCAAAGATAGTTTCTAGGTGACTGAAATTTCTGTCATGCAAAATTCTAACTGGAGAACATGATTGATAACTCTTGGCTATGGATGTGTCCCATTGGAGAATATGAATTAGGATACACCCAGGCAATGCCAGACAATTTAATTCCCAATAAATCCTTTTTGAGTTTTGGAAGTTTGGCTCGAGTCTCATGATTTAAATGGGGGTAACTGCCAGAATCCCGACAGCAAAGAGTAATTTGAGGTCACGATTTCGATACTATACCAGCTGCACTAGCTCTAGTAAAGGACTGGTGCTCATTTAAGTAGAACATCCAACACAATGTGTTTCAGAAGGTCCCATGTTCTTTGCTTGCCATGCTAGAGAACTTTCTCTTAATTAAGGTAAATCATTCTGAGCAAGGTGGACACTAGTCCGGTTCTACCTTAGGCAGCTTCATCTCTGGTCCAAATTCCTGGGCCCAAGTCACGGTTCTGGTACTCGATCCTTAGCACCTCAAATCAACCTTCTTCAACTTGGACAGCTTCTCAGGTTGACCCATTGAAAATCAACTTCCAGAGTTTTGGAAATGGCCAGGTCTGGCTGGGAAACTCCAGAACTGAAGTTCGTATTTCTGGAGAGACTCCAGATGGTAGAAATTGGGGTGAGAGAAATGTTTAATTAAGTGGGGGAAAAGTCTTTTGAAGGTACTAAAGGACCCCCCTGTGTGATTATCCTACACTTTGACGTCTCTACTAGGTAGTGGATATTCCAGAAGAGCTTCTCGATGACCATGATCTAACTGTGGATTATATCCTTACCCCAACAAGGATCATCAAGACCGAATGCAAGAGGCCGAAACCTTGGGGAATCATGTGGCACAAAGTAGGTTTCCTCTGCAACTCTATGGCTGACTGGGGGATTCTGGGAGTTGAAGTCCAGACCTCTTAGAAGTTGCCAAGGTTGAGATAAGACCAACCTAGCTTAGATTTGTCTAGGTAACTGTCATCCCTTCTTTCCAATTTCTATGAAGGATGGCCTTGGCTACTATTGCACTCAACCGTGGACATTGCTGCCTCCCTTCCATCTCTTCCTGCCCCCCCCCTCTCTCACACACACACAGACACACACACACACCCCTCTGGTGTTGGAATTCAATCTCCATCATTTTTTTTTTCTTGGCCATTTTGGGCTCCCCGGCCTCTAATGACAAGAGAAATCTGGCCAAGGCTCCAGAGACACTTTCATCTCGGTGCCGATTTTGACACCCCAGCAGACAAGATTGGTCTCCAGCCGAGCCGCCCGCTTATCTGGCCGATCTCCACTTATCAGAGAAGGAGGAGATGAAAGCTTCGAGTCTGCCCCAAGACAAAAGATCTCCCTCCGCGGGCTCCCCCATCTGTTTCTTTGATTGACGGAGTTCCTTTTTGATCCCAGCATTGCCACCTCTCCGGTCAGAGACCAGGACAGGAGTCTCTGGGGACGTCCCACCCCACCCAGGCAGGGAAGACGGGGGGGGGGGGGGAGGGGGGGGAGGAAAAGGAAAACACAGGGACTTTGATTGTTGATGGCAAATGCTACCTGATGGGAGATCGGAAGACACCTCAATGGACGCAGCCCTGGGATGGTTCCATTTTTTTAAAAAAGGATCTTCCCTTCTTTATTTTTATTCCCCTGTGTAAGTTTTCAAAGCTGCAGAGAAATTTATTACCTTCTTCACATTCAGAATCTCCGGTTAGATTTCAGGATCAACGAGTCCGCTTGGGAGAAACGGACAGCTACAGTATGTAAATTTGATTGGGGTGGGGGGGGAGAGGCAGACAGAGATGATAGATAGATAGATAGATGATAGATAGATAGATAGATAGATAGATAGATAGATAGATAGATAGATAGATAGATAGAGAGAGAGAGAGAGAGAGAGAGAGAGAGGAGAGAGTAGACAGACAGAGATGATAGATAGATAGATAGATAGATAGATAGATAGATAGATAGATAGATAGATGATAGATAGATGGATGGATGGAGAGAGAGAGAGAAAGAGAGAGAGAGAGAGAGGAGAAGACAGACAGAGATGATAGATAGATAGATAGATAGATAGATAGATAGATAGATAGATAGATAGATAGATAGATAGATAGATGATAGACAGATAGATAGACAGATAGATAGACAGATAGATAGATAGATAGATAGATGATAGATGAGAGAGGAGAGAGAGAGGAGATAGATAGATAGATAGATAGATAGATAGATAGATAGATAGATAGATAGATAGATAGATAGATAGATAGATAGATAGATAGATAGATAGATAGATAGATAGAGATAGATAGATGATAGATGGATCGAAGGATAGATATATAGATAGATAGATAGATAGATAGATAGATAGATAGATAGATAGATAGATAGATAGATAGATAGATAGATAGATGGATAGATGGATGATAGATAGATAGATAGATAGATAGATAGATAGATAGATAGATAGATAGATAGATAGATAGATAGATATAGATAGATAGATAGATAGATAGAGAGAGAGAGAGAGAGGAGAGGGTAGACAGACATGATAGATAGATAGATAGATAGATAGATAGATAGATAGATAGATATGAGAGAGAGATAGGAGAGGGTAGACAGACAGAGATGATAGATAGATAGATAGATAGATAGATAGATAGATAGATAGATAGATAGATAGATAGATAGATGATAGGGAGATAGATAAATGGTGGGTGGATGGATGGATGGATGATAGGTAGACAGAAAGACACACATGCTGCTTCTTTCTATGCAAAGAGTTGTAAGGATGATGGGGTTTCAACAGTTGGTCAAGCTCAGAGTCTACACACACACAGAGAGAGAGAGAGACACACAATGCTTCCTGGCAGCATCTTGTTCTTCAGACTAATTGCTCTTACCTTAAGCATCTTCTGATACCCTCCTGATGCTCCTGGAAAAAAATCAGGCGGTCGATATAAGTGTTACTCCTGTAATTTGCTTCAATTACATTTCTATTCTTTTTAGATCAGCCAGGAAACTCTGAAGAAAATCCCAGTCCTCAAGATTCTTCATGGGAGAGAGAAACTGGAAGGCAAAGATGTTCTCCTCAAAGATGAACCGCCCGATACTTCGACCATGGGAAAGACCCCAAGAGGAGCCAATGAGAACTTTCCAGAAGGCAGTAGGCCGCAAGCGGAGGCCAGCTTGGCCCAACCAAGGAGAGAAGGAGAGGCTTTATCAGATGAACGAGGCCACCTCGGGGCTCCTGCCACTGTCTACGTGGGCAACATCTCCTCTGGGACCAGGGTGAGTGACTTAAAGGAGGCCCTCAAAATACACCATGTGACTCCATCACGGCTCTCCTGGCGAGGTGCACAACATCAAGCGTTCCTCAGCTACAGTGACCCATCCAAGGCTGAAGAGGCCATTACAGCCTTACAAGGCTTATCTCTCCAAGGGCATCCACTGAGGGTCGAATGGGCCAGGAACCAACAGGGAAAAATGGCACCGAGACCACGATAATGGAGAAGGACCTGCTGAAGGAGCTTTCCATTTGATGGTAAAATGGCAGCCATCCAAGGGGTTGACCCTTTGCTGAGGTGGCCTACTGGAGATGAGGATGGGATAACCTGGAGGGTTCGGTTATTTATCTGACAGCAATTATCTTGGCCTTTTGATGGTTTCCACACCAGATTTACAGATTAACAGAGTTGGAAGGGACCTTGTAGGTCATCTAGTCCAAACCCCTGCCCAAGCAGGAGACCTACACCATTTCTGACAAATAACAGTCCAATCCTTTCTTGAAAGCCTCCAGTGATGACACTCCCACAACTTCCGAAGGCAACTTCTCTTCCATGGGTTGATTGTTCTCACTGTCAGAAAGTTTCTCCTTATTTCCAGGTTGAATCTCTCCTTGTTCAGTTTCCATCCATTATTCTTTGTCTGGCCTACAGGTGCCTTGGAAAATAGGTTGACCCCTTTCTCTCTGTGGTAACCCTTCAAATATTAGGACATTGCTCTCCTGTCTTCCCTGGTCCTTCTCTTCCCTAGACTAGCCATGCCCAGTTCCTGCAACTGTTCTTCATATGTTTTAGTCTCCAGTCCCCAAATCATCCTGGTTGCTCTGCTCTGCCCTTTTTCTAGAGTCTCAACATCACAAAAACCATTCAGGTGAGGAGGTAAGGTAAAGCTGTAGAGTAGATGAATGCAACGTCTGTAATCTTCTGGATAGAGTTGAATCCCGATATCCTTCACAGGTGGAGAAGGATGTGCAGCAACATGTCAAGGGTTGTAATTGGCACATGTCCTCACACACACATCACAAAGCAACCCTGATTCCGTGTCTTGTTATCCATGGTCCTTAGAAGGCGAGAAGGCACCAGACCTGGGATTTGCATCAAGACCTGGAAATGTTAATACACTCTATTGGATTGCAGAAGAAAAAGGTCCTCTTTTAGCACAACTCTGAGTAATGCCTGTCATTGGTTGTGGTGGCACTTTCCACCTCGGATCCTTATTGTATAATCTATGGAAAGGCAAGTGCTACTGAGTTGATATTTATCAAGCCAAGAGTTCTTTGTTTGCTTAAAAAAATATTTGTAGCTCAGGGTTGAACTGTGGAATCCTTGATGCTCTCTGAGCTGGGTTGCTAACGTTTCATGACCAACTAGATACATCCTCATCCCCCTCTCCCTCCTCCTCCTCCTCCTCCTCTCTACCCACCCCATTCCTTTCTAGCACTGATGATGTTACCTAGCTAGGTCAAGAAACATCTGCAAGACAACAACCAAGCTCAGAGAGCACCAAGCACCCCACAAAAACAAGTTCTCCATATCTTTGTTCACCACAGAATTGTTTGGAAAATCAGAAGGAAGCGCAAATGTTTCAGAGGATTTGTTTTTTTCCTCCTGGTAAATATGAGCTTGTCCTTCTTCAGCCAGGTGACTAGGTAGGTCTCTAGTGTCCCAGTTTGCTCCCCGGAGGGCATCCAAGCTGGAGTGGGCTGTTGGATACTGCTCTCACGCCTCAAATCATGATTTTCTCTCCAAGGGATGGTTGAGAGAAAGCCTAAATTTAGAAAGTACTGACGAATGCTTAGGCAAAACAAAAGCAAAGCACTTTTCGTGTGTGCCTGTGTGTGTGTGTCTGTATGTGTGTGTGTGTGTGTTTCTTTGCTTTGTTGGAACAAAAAGTTGAATTTGGCTGTACTTCTTTCTCAACAGAAGTTCTTTCGCAGCTGATCTCAGGCAAGAAGTCAAAATAAGCAATGAAATGTTTCTTTACTTTAAAATCCGAGAGTTGGAAATCTTTTTCGTACCTCCAGGGTGTGCTACTAAGTGTATTTTAAGTATATTACTGTGCCTCGAGAGAGGTGGGCCTTTCAGAAAGCATTAAAATAAACCTTCCCAAGGTTGTAGAAAGTTACTGTTTAAAAAGAAAGAAAAAGAAAACTTGCAGACTGTACTACTCTATTCTTTCCTCTGCTGATTCCTTTCCTTTACTCCCCGAAAGAAAGACAGAGTTTGGTGCAAGGTTTTGAAAACCCATCAACACAGGAGGAGAAACAAGAGAAAAATATTCTTCCTTCCCTTTCTTAGATTATACCTGCCAGATAGAAGGAAGGAGGTGTCATTTGCAAAGAGGCTTATGAAGATTGCCAGGGGTTTGCAACAATGAAGTACTATAAAGACTTTTCTCCAGCCTTGAGTTTATGACCTTATGCCATGGTTTGTTAAGCATGGTTTATTACACAAGCTAAAAGTGCCTGCATTCACACAGCATCATGATTCGAGAGCTATGTAGCACAAACCACAGTTCTGAGTCTTATCAACACAGAAAACTAAAAAGCAAGGCAACCATGTTAGTGCATCTAACCTGAGTAAATGGTTTGACTACCCAACATTTTAAGAAATGGACTTGAACCAGACTGGATGAGGTGCTCAAAACAGATGGAGGAAAATCAATATAGATGGATGGATAGAGGGATGGATGGATGGATGGGAGGGAGGGAGGAAAAGGAAGGAAGAAGGGAGGGAAGGAAGACAAGAGGGAAGGAAAGAAGGAAGACAAGAGGGAAAGGAGGAAGGAGGATGAGGAAAGGGAAGGGAAAGAGAGGGAGGGAGGAAGAAAGGAAGGATCCTCTTTCAGAATGAATTTAGTTGTTAGAATCTCAAAAAGTGATTTGCTTTTCAGACTTCTGCCATTTTGGACCATTTTAAGAAAAGCAAAGTTTTCGTCTTAAAAAAGGAAACTACAATTCAGGCTATTGAACCATGGGGTTATTCTTTGCTACTGCATATAAACAGGGGATGAGAGTCCTATTGTACATAATAAACTGCTGGTTCCTTGCAAATCTCTGGGGAAGCATTATTAGATCCTGTCCATCCAGGTGTCGGGTGGCATTCCGAGCCTTAGATTCCCAGCCTGCCTTTCCACTGTCATGTTTCAAGAGCCAGGAGCTATTTTCAACATTTCCTTTTCCAAATGTGATTCTGAAGATGAAGTGTCCGGAAAGCAGTCCAGATCTTCCCTTAAACGGTTTTACTGGAATGATGTGGCTCAGAAACAGATCCAGCATCTGCTGTTCTGAAACTTCATATGACTCAACTAAAATAGTTTTTTTTTTCCCCTCCCTAAAAACTCAACTTTAGCAGAAACAAAACATTCCCATAAAACTGGACTGGAGCTTGCTTGCCATCAAGTCTACAATGTCCAGCAGGTGGCACACGGCACGCATGAAACATCACCCAACAGGCAAGCAGTTGCCACCAACCAGATGTGGTATCATTGATTAGCCTTCCCAGATGTGTTCCCACTAATCTTCCCTTTATTAGAGGTTACCTCTTTTTTGTTTGCAGTTGTTTTTTTCTTGACACCAAGTATTTAAGGGGAGAACATGTCCCCAGTGTAGAATCATCTGGAGAAGTTCTTGAAGGAAAAGTTGGATCACAGACATCCCCACTTTTGGGGGCAGAATATAGAAATAACAGAGTTGTAAGACCCCTTTTGGTGGTCTTTTAATCCAACCCTAGCTCAAGCAGAAGACCCTGTATCAGTTTTACTTCCTTATGGCCCTCATGCTCAACACCTCCAAGGTCACCTGGGCACGAGAAGACCAAATGGAGTAGGGCCAGTGGAAGCAGAATGGGGTTGATCCCTTGTTGAATCCATTTCTAGGGGAATATTTGGAGTCTCTTGCTAATGCTAAGACAATCTTTATGGTGTTAGCAGATACATTCACAGACTTATAAAATAGTCATGGTGTCAACCCTGAAGCTGACCCGACCAAGGCCATTTTGAAGCTTCAGTGTTGCCACACTGGAGCTGAGGGACAGGGAGGGGGGAATAGAGACAGTGGGAGGGGGGCTTGTAGTCGAAATAAAATACTTTCTCCTGGGTACCAAGGACATTCCCACAGGTGGCCGGAGAGAGGCGGAGCGACATTACCAAACAACCAGACAGCACCTTGATTGGACCATGTGACAGATTGTTTGGGGAAGGGGGAAAACCTTTTACTTTTAATTAGGTAAAAACCACGGGAATATTCAGAGTCAGTTTTCACCAGCCTGTGCCACTCTGATATGTCCAATAAACCAATTCTTTGAGGAACCTACTTGCCTTGAAGTTCTGTTTGTTATGGGTGTATTACTTGAAACTCTGACACATGGTTGAAGTTGGGTTGAAGGAAAAAAAAACACCCCAAAGCCAGCAATTTTGGGGGTGTTTGCAGATTCTTTGCAGAAGAACACAGTGGTTGCCTCTTTATGATGTTGCTTCAATAATAAATACTCTCTTGACACAGAGATACAGATTCTTGCTACCGCAGAAATAAAGCTGCAGGTCAGATGGGATTGTTGCCTTGTTTTTTTAGAAGTTGCAAAAGTGATTATATGAAATATTTCTTCACTGTTACTTTTGGCTTTCAGCAAAGGATCCCTTTGAGCAAAGGGATGAATCAGAGCGATGGAGTTAAAAATCAAGGGGGAAAGGCTTAGTGGCTGCAGCTCAGGAGCCATCAATTTTGATGGTTCATTGCAATCTCAGCGTTCGGAGGCCGTGTTCACAGAAAAAGAAAAACATCTCTGGGATTAAATTCTGTTTATACATTTCCTGCCACTGTGGACTTTTGGTGCTGTTGAACCTCTGCAGAAATGCACCAAAACACCATGGGATGAGAGCCAAAAGCAAAAGCAGTTTATGAAAAGCAATCCCTTAGAAGTGTTGTAAAGCCACTGGGGAATTTTATTGTCGTACTGTAGAGTTTAATCTGGATTTGGACTGCATGGATGCGTCTTTTCTTTTCCCATTTTGCCTTTCTTTGCTTTTTGTTAGCTTCTATGATGGCCAGATAGATTGAGCTAAATATCTATGGAGATTCTCAGTCCTCCACATCATGGTTGTCCCAAAGATGCTTTTTCAAGAGGCAGCTGGACATTCTGGTTTTTCTTTGAAGACGTTTCGCTTCTCATCCAAGAAGCTTCTTCGGCTCTGATTGAATTCTTCCCTTGCCCACCATCCAGTTAGAACCGAAGAAGCTTCTTGGGCGAGAAGCTAAACATCTTCAAAGAAAAAAACAATAAGTCCAGTTGCCTCTTGAGAAAAACTCCTATGTCCCAAATGATCACAATTGAGCCCAAAATTTATGTTGCTAAGTGAAACATTTGCTTAAGTGAGAATTTTGCCCCATTTTATCTTTTTCGCCACGGTCCTTAAGTGAATCATTCCAGCTGGGAAGTTAGCAACAGGGTTGTTGTGAATCTGGCTTCCTCGTTGATTTAGTTTCAGGAGATCACAAAAAGGGATCACGTGACCCCTCAAGATATTGCAACCGTCATAATCAGAAATGTTACTCCAGAAAGCCTCACAGTGAGGTATTTGTGCTACTAATTGCTTTAGTGGGTTCAATTGATCCTTTCTCTGTAAACTGAGCAGAAAAAAAATTACTCTGTAGCTTAGAATAATCAACTTTGGGGGGTGGGGGATGGAAATAAGTTGATTTCCAGAGACTTTCCAAGTGTGGTGGGTCCAGAAATCAGCAAAAGAAAGAAAGAAAGAAAGAAAGAAAGAAAGAAAGAAAGAAAGAAAGAAAGAAAGAAAGAGAGAGAGAGAGAAAGAAAGAAAGAAAGAAAGAAAGAAAGAAAGAAAGAAAGAAAGAAAGAAAGAAAGAAAGAAAGAAAGAAAGAAAGAAAGAAAGAAAGAAAGAAAGAAAGAAAGAAAAGGAGGAGGAGGAGGAGGAGCCAGAAGGAAAAGTGGCTGTTACTAATTTTATGGTAGTCAGTTACAGCTTTAATGCGAAAGCCTATTCAAAATATTTCCTAAAAATTACTGAAATGTATTATATAAACCAGGGATAATATTAGAAAGACGCAAACCATGCCAAACAAGAAGCAAAGGAAATTATGTTCTGCTTAGTATTTTGGCGGCAATTTAATTTCTTTTTACTTGCAATGTTTTGGCAACTTCTGCAGTTGTAAAAAAAAACAAATGGACAACCTTAGCAGCAAATGTGTAAAAATTCGAAAATCCTTCCTGTGTGTCAATATATAATTAGCATCTTCAACAATATTACAAACCACAGTTAAGGGCTACCAAGAATGTGAAGTAGTTACTGTAAGTAGAAAGAATATTATAAACAATTTCTTTTAAATGAATAGGAACTGTACAAAAACATAAAATTATTTCTATGTCCTGGCATTATTTCTGTTCACTGATTTATTTCTTAGATAGGAAAAAAAAGTTATTTCTGGCCAAACAAATAGCTAAGTTACTTGTTTCAGTTACATTTAACAGCTTTTTAATGTACTTATTAGGACATCTTTCAGCTTCATCCTCTCTTTTGGCATTTAAAAAAAAAATCCTGTGTTTTAGGGAAAGAAGGAAATAATATTGAATTAGAACCAGCTCTAGCCATATTTAATCCCCTTCTGAATAACTTCTTTCCCAAAACAGGTCTTTCAGAATTTTGTCTTTATAAGTATTGTTTCCTGCTTTTGCATCATTTAAAAAAAGAAAAGAAACAGAGAAGACCAAGATGGAAGGAAATGAGCAGTGATGATTTTTTTTTAAATAGACATTTCACAGCTGTAATTCTAGTCTGCTTTCAGCACCATATTTAAATTTCAAATAGTCTCAGATCTGGGGAACTTGTAATGACCCCAATTTTTTTGGTGTTGGGAAAAACAAAACAAAATCTGAAATAGCCCTAGAAGTTGAATAACAAGTGAGTTCCTTTCATCACCTTATCCTGACTCAATAATTAAAGTCGTCAGCTTAATGTGTCATTAAAAACTAGAGGAGTTCTCATTTTGGTTTATGGAAGCCAGAATTTAGAACCAAGGTTTTAAAAGCAGGCTGGCGTGGCAATTCTGGGAAGTGAAGTCCACATATCCAAGGGGCCAAGTTTGAAAAAAACAGCCTTGAAATCTAGTTGTTGTAACTTGCATTTTATAGCTGGCTCCAATTTGGAAGGCGCAATCAACCTTTCATTAATTTCAAGAACCACATACCACTAGGAGATGCAAAGATATAGGGACTTGCTGGTTTGTTAAGCAGACCTTGGGGCCTTGTGAAGCCAGGGTGTGAATCAAGATAAAGATTGCCAGTAGATACAAAACAGATAAATAAATGCAAGACTCCCTGAGATGTAAATGAGACTCTTAACTTCTCCTTTTACGTATCTGTCTTCTTCAGACGTATCCATGGGATGGGGTCAAAATAGATCTAAGTGGCCACCACATTGAAGCTCTAGCTGATTTTTATGAGCATCATGATGCCTGTAAAAATGGCCAGAGCATCAATCACTCCAGTGTGGATACCATCTTGAGTTTGTATACATCTGGATGATTTGACTCTTCCTGGCCAAGAAGGGAGTGTTTCCCAATGGGCGGCAATTGCTTCCACTCAACTCAAAGAAGAAGAAAAAGGCTAATTTCTTCGAAGAACAAACTGTCCGGCTAGAGAAACAGGCGTCCCTGGAAATAAACTACTGGCTTGTGTTTAGGGCTTCCTTTCATGTTTACCTCGACCAAGTGGTCATTTCCTGTCTTTTATGGGTTGGGCATCACACATCTGGGCTAAAAGACCATGCCAAATCCCTGCATTCGAGTAAACTTGCTCCAGGTTTATTCTCAGCTTGCCTTAAAAAAATAAAGACAGGGATTCAAAGGCATCATGAAATCCAGTGAAAGTTTGTTTGCAGATTGAATTCAAGGCAATGAATTGTTTGCAGACTGAATTCAGGGCAACTTACTTCTCCCTCAGGAAGCCTTAATGCAAAAGTTTATCTGTGGTCAGTGAAAGTGACTGAAATCAGGGTGAGGCCACTGGATTGGGATGTAAACCCCCCTGGCTTTCATGGAAGCAAAACCCCATTGCTATAAAAAAAAAGAAAAGAAAGAAAGAACGTGTCAACCGTTTGAAAACATGTGTGGTCCAGCCTCAGTAGATGAAGAATAGATTCATCATCTGCTTTTTAAAATAAGGATTTACTGTGCTCGTATCTTAATATTTAGAGAATTGATGCTAAAATGACGCTATAGGGCATTGCACACCAGAGCAACTAGACACAAGGACAGTCCCTCCTCCCTAAATGCGATCACTCTGCTAAACAACTAATTCCCATAACACCGTCAAATTATTTAGTAAGACTGTATTCCTATTCTTCTTCTCATCCTTCCTATTACCTATCTCTTCCCACTTATGACTATAATCGTGTTGCTTGTATCTTTACAATTTATATTGTTTTATTTATTCCCTAGTATGACTTGATCGCTTATTAGTAACCTATGACTATCACTAAATGTTGTATCTTATGATTCTTGATGAATGTATTTTATTTTTTCTTTATGTCCACGGAGAGCTTCTGCACCAAAGACAAATTCCTCGTGTGTCCAATCACACTTGGCCAATAAAGAATATTCTATGCTATTCTATTGTATATGTGCATCAGGCTCTGCTCTTTTCAAAATGTTGCAGTGTGATTCCCATGCAGCTAGTCCCTGATTTATGACCAATTTAAAAAAGGGGGACTACAGCTACCAACAGTCAGGCCACTTCCTGGTCACTCAACCCAAGTTCAGGTGCCTGGCAACACGGCTACCTTTACGGCTGTTTGTAGCATCCTGCTGTCATGTGACTGGGTGGTGCAACCGTTTTGCTAAAAGGGGCCACGTCTGATGTTTTCTGCAAAACCACACCCATGGCGAACCATAGGATTCACTTAATGACTGTGGGATTTGCTTAAGGAACATTGTCACAACGAGCATTGCAAAATCGGGTTGGTCATGGGAATAACCTTTTTTACGATCTTCGACCTTCGTAACATACAACTGTAATAGGCAGGTTCCATTATGATCGTATGTTGTACATTATCAATATGGAATGCAATTTTTCAAAGTATGTATTAGATGAAAGTCAGCATCAAAGTGTTACATGGGAAGAAAGAGAAGAGAGATTATATTTCAGAGGAATCTTCCTATAAATACATACAAATTTCCAAGCATTTCCCCCCTTCTTTGAAATGTTTAAAATTGGGACTCTAAATTAACAATTTTCTCTATAAAGGCCTCTGTACCTCTTCTCAGACTTCTGCAAGTAAAGTATCATATTTAATTTCTTTTCTCACTGGTTTGGGTAGAATAAAACTACCTCTCTTACCAAAACAGCAACCAGCATTCAGAGCTATTATATATATATATTTTAAAAAAGCTGAAAATTCAGGAAAGGATCTAAAAAAAATTACCTGGGAAATTATCATCGCATTCCCTGGAGCGATTCTAATTTTGCACAAGATATATTCCAGATGACCCAGGTGTTAGTTTACTTGTTTAGATGTCTGGGTTGAACACTGAGAAATTGGTTATTAAAGCAGCAGCTATGCCATCCTCACAAGTTCTTTTTAAAATGAATACAGCACTTTTTAAAATGAAAAATAACAAGGAGACGCTTTCCACCCGGATCCTTTATTTTGGATGCCAACTTGATCCGATCAACCAGCCGTCTTAACCCTGATTGCAATAGGAGCACACTGGGTGTGTTGAATTTTAACAATTCTCGTCCACGGGGAGCCCTTCTTTAACCATTGTCCTAGGCAGTTGAATCTACAGGTGCTGAATTGCGACATACTTAAAGGCTAAAGATGGTCCTTGGGGTTGACATTCTCCAAAGCCAATATGATAATATTGTGGACCGTACCACTTCTTCAGACCTGGGGGGGGGGGGACATGCATATAATGCCACCTTGAGACAGAAACAGAGTGATATTATGTCCTTGGAAGATAAGCCAAGCAAAAGCTATCAACAACTGAGAAAGGACATAAAAAATTCTTATTCCGTCATGCAAGACAATTCTACTCAGAAAGCCTTCTGCTGCGTTATCTATGGGAGGGTGGGAATTGCCGTGTTTTTTCCCCCTCTCCACCCGATTCCTTCCTGAGGTGGAAGGATGGGTTATTCTACCCATCCTTCCACCTCAACCATTTCATTCATGGGTGAAGCTCCACCCTCAGTCACTCTTAACGAGGCAATGAGTCAAACCAGGTACCAGATCTGCTTACCTCCACCGACCATAGGTAGAAGTTCTAGTTTTCATACCCTGGTCCACTCTAAAATGTACAGAACAACTTATTTACAAGAAAAAGAGAAATTCAGGAAGGAAGCTTTGAACATGCCAACTCAGCTCACCAACAGAGTTTAACCTAATCCATGAAAAAAAATAGCAACTTCATTCCCCTAACAGCTACAACTTGGTTAGTCTTCCAACTTAGAATGGAGAAAAACACACTCACACCACACACACACACAGAGAGTGTAGACCGGATTCCTGTGATGGAGAACTTGAAATCTCTTTTCCACAAATGAAGGCAAATATACAAATATGTATGTCCCAGGATAATGTCCCAGGATAAAAAAAAGGACTTCTGTTCCTTTGAGCTTTATTCTTAACATTCCATTAGGGTTCTATGTCATGCTGATTTATTTACAGTTTATACAATTTGTGTTTGAGGTGTACGAATACCACACATTTTTTTTAAATATTTGCATTCCATTTTTTTAATTAAAAAAAGAATGTGCAGAAAAATAGGGGGTCTGGACCCCTTCTGCCATAATTACATTTTTTATATACAGTGCAGAATAAAATTTAAAATTGGTGTGTCCTCTAAGATCTATTCTCAGGCAAAAAAAAATATATGAACAAATTGATTCCCCAAAAACCATCCTTCATCATTTCTATAAAACATAGGTTTCATTGTGCCCTAGGGCTGTTTCATATTTGCCACGATTTCTTTACACATACATACCCACTAACAATCGCACAGCCTTCCTCATCCATACAAATTTTCACAGCGCATATTGCTGGTCTGTGACCCATTCTAATACTGCTCGAACCAAGGCTGCTGTTGGGGTTTATTAACAAAAAAATAGTTTGAATAAATAAGCATGTGAGCCTTGTTAGTCTTTTTATTCCCATTTTCAACCTTTATTTCTCAAAGTGCTTTTGTAATTTTGTACTTTAATATTTAAAAGAGGCTTTTTTTTGTATAGCCAGAAGGAAAGTGAGTTTTAGAACATCAGGCCGTTGTACAACAAGGTGGTCCCAAATTCCTCCTTTGTTAGGTTGTGTGGTCTGTCTGCGGGCTTGCCTGTCGAGGCTCGAGGCTGGCTCGTGTTTCAAAAGCCTCACCAACCCCTTCAGATAGAGAAGACGTTGGAAAAATGAGGTTTTGGGGGTTTGTTTCTCCGTTGCTCTGAACGAGGGGTCAAAGACAGTGAGTGGAACATATTTTCTCCTTCGTGCCAAGCCCGAAAAGCTGGAATGACAGGCCAACCTTTGCCAAATGAAGAATTCCACCCCCCCAAAAAAGTCTCATCAGTTGCTGATGTCCCTTAAGCTGTTCCTTTCTCATAGGGTTGGTCTCTGTCCCTCCACCTCTAAAATCCATTTCTCATCCAAGCTCATTAAAATGGAACATTACATGCTGGAGCAGGGAAGGGGCAGGATATATCTTTGGAAAGAGACTGGATTTAGACCCTGGAAGAAGGAATTCAAAAGTGGTTCTCGGAAAGGGGTGTAGGTCTCAGAGCTGAGGGGGAGGTTGGAGGGGGTCTTCCCAAGATGAAAGAAGTGATGCTGGGCATTTGGGGTGCACCCCCCAAAAGGCGCACAAAACGCATCGCCTTTGCCGAAAGACAGAGAGCGTTCCTTCCATGGACGACTTGAATATTTATATATACCTCACGAACAACTAACAGACTAACTTCTGGGGAGGCCTTTAATGGCTCCCGACGAGGATTTGCAGCAGGAAGTCCTGTCATTTTCACACGGATCCCTCGGGATTCTCTCTCCTCCCCAAGGAAGCCGGAGTCTCCAGCCTCATTGTCACATCACGCAAGGTTTGATGTCTTGATATGTGACTTGCTGGTGGTAGTAGGAGCCGCTGCCTCCTGAATGCATGGAAGAGGACGCCATGGCGTTGATGGAGAAGACGAATTCTTTCCGATCGCACATGCTCGGAGACTGGGAATGGTACCGGATTCCTGAAAAAGGAAAGCAGAGAGAGGGTTGTGGGAAAGGAAGAAAGAAATGGCTTCTGGGTTCAGCATGAAAATTGTGGGATTAGAGGGTGAATTTTGAATTCTGTTGGCTTTGGACAAGGATGAAGACAATTATATTTTTTTTGCAGCAGCTGAGAATAATAGGAAGGGTTTAACTCTAAGTATGAATATTGCTGAAATTGACCAGACGGCTTCTTTTAAAGACACATCAACTTTTATGACTTTATGGAAGGAAGGAAGGAAGGAAGGAAGGAAGGAAGGAAGGAAGGAAGGAAGGAAGGAGAATAAAAAGCACCCAACAGTTTTAGCCTGTGGTTAGAAAAAATACAGATGGATAGTATCATTGAGTGTATCCATTAAATTATTATTAATTTCAGCTGAATGCATCATATATATGATTTTTCCGGCTATATTATAAGGAGCCACAATCTACTACCCACATGTTGACCCAACAAAACAGTTTGAGGGCTTTGAGTCAACCACGGTTAAGCCGGCTATGGCAATGGGTGTTGTGGGAATACAAGCCTATGGCTGCCAGAGGTTTCATAGCCTCAAAATGACGCTTTTGTGTGTGGGTGGAATGGCCAAATGTTCCCTTTCTTGGACAGTAGAATTCAATACCATATCACAAACTGCTCATAAACTCACAGTCCATTGTGGGGGGAATCAAGTCTATTTTTGTCTGCCACCAAAATTAAGGTGGAAGCATGGGGGAAAAATGAGTTTTGCTAGTCAGTTATGTGAAAAACTACATTACTGATTCATTGGGAATCAAAAGACAGAAGATAAACGAAGTAAATTAATTAATCAACTCTGGATCCCTGGCAAGATTATTTGTTTTATCTTCCCGTGTCAACTGATCCAACTTCTGTTCCTAAATGGAAAATTTTCTGCTCCAACTGTTAAATCCAATCAGATTAAATTATTGAGTTTGATACACGTGCTCCCTCTCATTCTCTCCCTCCCTCTCACTTTCTCTCTCACCCTCCCCACTTCCCTCCCTCCCTCCCTCCCTCTCTCTTTCTCATGTATGTGTATCTGTGTTTGGCTTAAGGAAATTCCCACTTGTTCAGAATAGGAATTTTGTCCAATTGCAAATTGCAGGATGGGATGGGACTGTCTGTTTCCTGACTGGCCGAGGAAGGAGAAAATTTGGAGGGGGGGGGGTGGGGTTGTGTGCTTTAGCTTTCTTGACGAACTGGGGGGCTCGCTTCCCTCCAAGCTCACTGAAAAACAAACCCTTGATTTATTTATTTTTTAATTGTTCCTAATGACTACATGATTTCTGTGCCCTACCGAAGATCTACAATAAATGTAAACAAAAGCTTTCCCAATCCTGGACCACAAACAGACCTTTTTTTTATTAAAAGCAGAGCTCAACCTTGTTCCTTGTTCTCACTAGGAAAGGAGCCCTGCGACTTCTGCATGGTTGAGGCTGCAAAATCGACCTAAGCCATAAAATAATTCCTGGCACAGATATTTTTACAGATCTGCAGCTGTTTTTGGAAATATTTAAACCCAAGTAAGAAATCAAGCTGGAACACTGGTTTCCAAGTAACTCTTCCTACTAGGACATTTTCTAAACTATTATTTATGTTCAAGGAGGAACGAGATATTAATTTATGAGGGAGTTTGTCTCACCCAAGTTAGTGGGGCTTCCTTCTAAGTAAAGAAGATTGGCCTGCTCCGTTATTCACCCCACACTTTACCCTTGCAAAAGAATCAACTCCTCTCTCTAGTTTTAACTAAAAAAAAAAAACACCTCAAGGTCTGCCAAAAGAATTGGAGCATGAAAGCTAGAAACTTGACCAATTACATTATTTTAAATAATATTTCAAGGTAGCGCCTTGCAGGGTGCAATGTAGGACTGAGCGAGTATGCAGCCGACTACACAGGGAGTTTCTGAGATAAAAGCGGAGCTTAAACTCAGTTTATTTATTTTCTTTTTAGTTATTTGATAAGGTAAAACTGTTCCCAGTCACACACCGCTGCCAAAGTGCTTTTTTTAAAAAGTAGCAATAGTAGTTTTTGCCTCCATTCCCATTTCTGTTTGGAAAAGGGTATTTCTATTTTCTAAAAAAAATCATGGTAGAAAGAATACAGTAGCACTTTTTTTTTCCCAAGTAGGAAATTTATATTTGTTGGTCCGAAAAGGTGCTAATGGATTTGTATCTGTTTTTTCTTTTAACCATCCTATTCTAAACATTGTAAGTGAAAATGTTACACACACCCACACTTATTCCATCTCCTTGACATTTCCAAGAGCCTCCTAGGCCCAAAGTGGATTTTTTATTTAAAAAAAAAAAAAATCGAACTCCAGGTCCTTTCACACCTCTTTAAAACCTCCTAGCCAATACATTGCTAAGATGGCGGAGAGGTCACGAAGCTTTAAGAAATTGAAGTTGCTGGTGGTCATTTCCTCCAGCAAAATATATATATTATATTAAGTTTCTCTCTCTTTCCCTCCTCAAATTTTCCCCCTTTAAGCAGTTCTGCTTGATTGGTGTCCTTTGTTAATAGGCTGGACAAAATCCGAAGATTGGTGGGATTAACAGATCGCTCCACTTAAACCAAGGCAGAGACCAACCACACCTCCATCCCGACGGACAGATGGGAAAGCGGGAGGGGGTGGCCGGGCTGGGGGCTACCTGGAATAATTGCCCCTCAGTAATGCAGAGACGTGATTTTAAATTCTTCCAACCCTCAGTAAAACTTCTCTCCCTTCCAACCGGGGCTTGCTTGTTTGTTCATGCCAGAAACCTCACAATTAAAATAACGCATATACTACACAGCATAAAATTGAACGTGTTAAAAAAAAAAAAAAAAGCAAGATTAAGCTGTGTACAAATGAAATGGATCTTGCCCCAGAAAGTAACAACAGTAACCGCCTTCGGTATGGCTGCCACGAAATCCTCAAGCGCGCACCGATCGGGACACAAAAGGGCGGATGCACATAGGTGCTGTTGTCTGAGTGTCACCACCATCGCAAAAGGACAGGGGCCGCCGGGTAGCCCCATCTGTTGATCCAGCAGGGTCTCGGGATCTTCTTGTAGCCGCACGCAATCCACCCGTCCTTTTCCAATTTATAACTTCGCATAACTTCACCCGATTCCAACCGGGTAAACCAGCCCGACGGAGTTGGAGACCCTATTATTTTTTGCGCCTGGTTTTGACTTGCGGCCAGATAAGATTCCGCGCAAGGGACGCGAGGCCCACGAGCTTGGATTCTCCGCGTCTTACATCCGATTTAAGACGCGGAGAGATCCGTCTCTACGCACCCGGCCCTCCCCAAGGCGGCCCCGTTCGCAAACCGGCTTCCTTTCGACTTTGCGAACCCCTCCCCCACCCGCCGCGTTCCGCCGCGATCCTAAAGAGATTCGCAAAGCGAGCCTCGCGTGTTCCAGACGGGGCGAGGCGAGTTTTCAACGCCCCTTGTCTTTCTGAGGGTTTCGGGTTCCCCCACCCACGAGGAATTGAAAGGGGAGGGAATCAAAACCACGCTAAGGCTTCTAGCCTTTCTTTAGGCCTTGACTGTTTCGCATTTGGAAGGCCTGGTCAGTTTCAAAGCGCCCTTCTTACCATTTCAGCTGTATTGAGGTCTTACCTAGGTTGTATCTTCCCCCACCCGGAGATAAACTTAAAGCGGGGTGGAGGTGGGAGGGAAGGAAGGAAGGAAAACCGTGGAAAAGAAGACATTTCACTTTCTTAAAAACCAGCACTGATGTTCGCTGGCTCACCAATTCTTGGACCCTGTGAAGTTCCTGGTTGTTTCTCTCTCCGCTTAGAAATTGAGTGGATTCCCCCCCCACCCCACCCATAACGGTAGGACTCCTCCACCCACCCACTTTTAATCATCTTCTCTGGAAGTAGCCAACTTTGCAGGGACACAGGGGCTGATTCAATTAGTGTGGGGGAATCAGGAGAGTTTGAGGATGCTTTGGTTGGAAAGCGAGGAAAAAGTCACAACTCCATCCCAGTCCAACCAGCCAGGTTGCTAGAGGGAAAGAAAAGCCGTTTCTGTCTTACACCAGAGAGATCAAAAGGCCTCCAGATTTCTCAGCTTGGAGACTTGATCTCAGGAGAGGCAGCTTCGAAAGGCCAATCTCTACAGCTGTTTTTGAAGGAGGCTCTAAAAAAAAAAAAAACAACCACCACCATCTGGAAAGGACTTGATTTGTGTGTGTGTGTGTGTGTGTCTGAATGCCACGCATTTAACAGCGCATTTGTAAAAACACCAGCTCGATTTCATGGGGAGGAAAATGAAATAAGCAAGTCGAAAAAACTTCATTTTAGCCATCAATTGCAGGGGAGATCAGCATCTTTAACGAGACAGGGTCGGGCACCCTTAATTGTGACTTTGCTTTAAATTGTGACTTTAAAAGGAGACTTTGATATTAGGAATATCATTTGTGCGATTAATGACATTTTGCTCTGTAAGCCAAGAAAAAAAAAAGGTGGGCGACAAAACTTAAGATGTTTTTGATGTTCTTGAAGCTTTTAAAATAGGTGCCCAAAGCAGAATGGCCCAGCCATCCAAAGCTCTGGCTGCCAGCTCAAAAAGGCCTATTTCAGGTGTGCCAACTGTGCTCCAGCGGCATTCATAAGACCCGCTTAACCAGGGAAAGAACTTGAGTAACCAACGGCATTCAGATGACACAATACATTTTGCTAACCTTAAATGTTTTTTTGGTTTTGTTTTGGGAAACTTCCTGTGTTGTGTGAATCCAGAAAACAAGTTAATCCTCCAAGTAGGAGGGGAAATGTTGGGAAAATGCAACATCATGTATTCCCAGCAAACTGTTTTGTATGATGAACACAAAAATATGAAGCAGAATAGGGACATGACCAAGAATTTTTTTAAAGGATTTACACCATCATTTTATACCTACAGAGGTTATTCCACCACCAATAACCTCCTAATATATAAAATCAACTTAAGAAGATAAACCACTAATTTAAGCAGAAAACTGAAACTTGGTCAGGTCTTCTTACTATCTGCGATAGTGATTTCTGTTGTGTAGCTAATATTGGTTGTCTTTCCAGATAATTAAAATATAAGTTTCAATCCAATTGCTAAAGCCACTTGTTCCCATGTTTTAAAACTGTTCCTGTTTATTTAGACACCAAAACAAGGAAATCAAGGTGAAAAAATGAATTTGAGAATAATGAATGATTCATCCCCATGGCCTTCGTTTTGCATTATCTGGATAATAATCATAATAATAAACATCTGGCTGACTGTGTGACCAATCATAATAACAATGCTGGATAGATGCATAAAAATGCCAGCCATAATAATACTAGATAAGTGGATGAAAATACCATTATTATTAGTATTAGTATTAGTATCTCTTAGGTCTTTCCTTAGGACTTGAATTGTTAAGTTTTTACCAGTCCCAGACTGTGAATTGAATTGAAGATTAAATCTATAATAATAACAATAATAATAGTAACAGGAGCCCTTGGAGCAATATCCTAGATATACGGGAATTTTGAACTTATCAGACATGAATATTCTAATTTTGCAAAAAACAAAAACAAAACACCACTCTACTAGGAACTGTTTAGATACAGTATTCATCAGCTCTTAGGTTTTTGATTCAAACTTCAACTTGTTAAGTTTTTACCAGTCCCAGACTGTGAATCGAATTAAAGATTAAATAATAATAATAAAAAATACGGTAGGTAGATAAAAACGCCTCCCATAATGATAACAGTGCTAGATATAATCTAAACATCTGGCTGATTGTGAGTCCAACCCAAATAATTATTTCTGTCCAAATTACATTTGCATACAAATTTAGGCTGCAGCAAATATTAAAACCAAATGGAAGCGTGTTGGGATTTTTAGTCTGTCTTTCTTTCTATCACGATCCCACAGCCGCGGATTTGGGCGAATTATCCTCCCGGGTCCACGGCTTCTAAGAAATATGGCAGCGAAACCCAGAGGAACAGCCACGCGTGGCGAGGCTCCGACCTCACCTTCGATAGGAGGGAAAAAGAGACGGTTACATTTCTCTCCCTCTCCCTCGATTTTAGCCCCTTAAATCAGAGGGAAGCGGGTCAGTTCTAAGGCGGACGAATGGGGGGGGGGGGCAAAGGGGACTCTGCAATGCTAGATATTTGAGCTTTGCAGCGGCGGGTTCTCACGTTTCGGGGCGCCCTTTGCCGGATTTCTTCGTGGGGGAAAAAAACAGCGTTTAATTGAGCAATTTTGGGAAAGCGGGGAAATCCAGGAGGCTGCAGGCAGGGAGCTGAGAGCCCTTCCCTTCCTGGCGCCGCCGGGTTGACCCACACCTCAGCTGACTGGAGACCACCCTGCCGATCTCCCCTTCCCCCGGCGACCCTCTTCCTTCTCCCCTTCAGCTCCGTTTCTGAAGAGTCGCTTTTTCATTAGTGCCCTCGGAGACAGCCGTCCTTATAGGAAACCCCCCCGCCCCTTAACGCCACCCGCTCGCAGAGGCCTCACCTGCCTTTTTCCCGTGGGGGTATCACCCCCTCCTTCCCTCCCCACGAGGAAGAGACTGCAATCTCTTTGGCCCACGGCAGGAAAAAGGCAGGGAAGGGATCCACGCCAGCAATGCCGAAGGTTGTCCCGCGGCCAGCTCTTCCCTAAGCGGGGGCACAATCCGGAATGGCTCGGGGCGCTTCTCGCCTTCCTTCTCCGGGCCTGTCGCTTCCCTGCGCGACCACCCGCCTCCCCTCTTCTTTTCTCCCCCCGACCTTCTCAAGCCGCCCGTTCGCCAGACACCCCCACCCACCCACCCACCTCCGGCTCTCTTTGCCTTCACCTCGGCGGCGAAAGCGCTCGCCCTTCGCCCGCTTGCCTCTCCACTTTCCCGGGGCCTTGAACCCGCTTCCCTCCCAACGCCCGCCCGTCCCCTGGCGTCTTACCTTGCAGTTCGGCGGGGTTGTGGCTGTTCTGGTGCAGGTAGGGCTGTTCCAACGAGTGCGTGGAGAGGCCGGACGAGAGCGGGTTGCCCGCCGGGTTGCAAGGCGAGAGGGGCTGCTGTTTGATGTAGGAGGCGCCGCCGTTCAAGCCGGGGGCGGGCGAGGGAGCCCAAGCCGAGGGGCCCGTGCCGGAGTAAACCGAGTGGGGCTCCATCACCCCTCCGCCAGGCAGCAGCGGAGAAGCGGGCACCGAGCCGTCGTGGTGGCCGTAGTCCCCTCCGGCCGAGCCGGCCCCGGCTCCGCCGCCGCCGCCGCCGCAGCTGCCCATGTAGGCGTGGTGGCCGCCGTTGGAAGGCAAGTGGGGCACGGAGTGGCCGGCGAGCCCCATGCCGTCCACGTTGACCATGCCCAGGGCGCCCCCGTCCAAGGGCAGGCTGCTGGGCGGGCAGGCGGGTCCCTGGAAGCCGTAGCTGTCGGGGAGGTGGTTGAAATTCAAGTTCATCATGCTGTACATGGGCTTCAAGGCCTGGCACTTCCGTCTGAAGCCGCGGGGTCGCCGTCGGAAGGAGCCCTCCTCGAACATGAACTCGCTGGCCGGGTCGATGGTCCAGTAGTGGCCCTTGCCCGGCCGGCCCAGCCCTTTGGGCAGCTTGATGAAGCACTCGTTGAGCGAGAGGTTGTGGCGCACGGAGTTCTTCCAGCCCTGGTAGGAGCCGCGGAAGAAGGGGAAGCGCGCCTGCAGGAACTGGTAGATCTCGCTCAGGGTCAGCCGCTTGGACGGCGAGCTCTGGATGGCCATCACGATCAGCGCGATGTAGGAGTAGGGCGGCTTCTCCGGGCGGCGGATGCCCGCGTTGCTCTTCTTGGTCTTGGGGCCGCCGCCGCCTCCTCCGCCGCCGCCGCCTCCTCCGCCGCCGCCTCCGCTGCTGCTGGGCGTCGAGGAACTGGTGGACGAGGCGGCCTCCATGGCGGCGGCTGGTCCGAGCGACGGCTGGGGCTTGTCGGAGGCGGCGGACATAGCAAGCGCCCCGGCCTCGGGCAGCGGCGGCAGCGGCGGCGGCGGCAGCGGGCGAGAGGCAGGAGCGCGCAGCAGCAGCCCTGCGGTCATCGACGGCTACCGAGCGCCCCCACCCCTCCCTAAGGACAGGCTCCGGGGCGGGGAGGGAGGGGGACGGGCCTCCCCAGGCTCGCGGGCGCGAGGGCGCGCCCCCGGCTCGCTCCTCCGCGCGCTCGACCGCCCGCCTTCCGCCGCCGAGGCCCTGCGATCCGCGGGGCGCCTCTTCTCCAAGCGCCGGTTGCGGCGGGCGGCTACCTCGGAGGAACCCCGGAAAAGCAGGAGCAGTGACGCGAAGGCGCGCCCCTCTTGGCAAGGAAGGGGCCCAACTCCCGCCCCGACTCCGGGATTTATTCCCTAGGATCCAAACTAGGAACGGTTGCGCGGATCTTGCTGCTTTTCGGCGCAAAATCTCTTTTCTTTCTTTCTTTCTTTCTTTCTTTCTTTCTTTCTTTCTTTCTTTCTTTCTTTCTTTCTTTCTTTCTTTCTTTCCTTCCTTCCTTCCTTTCCTCCTCCTCCTCCTCCTCCTCTTCCTCCTCCTCCTCCTCCTCCTCCTTTTAATTTCAATCTCCTTCCTCTTCTTCCTCCTCCTCCCCTTCCCCCCTCCCGGTTCTTCAGGCTCCCCGGAGGATCCGGCCTTCTCCTCTCCGCTCCCCCCTCCCCCCCCCCGCCTTCCCCGCGCTTCCTCCTCCTTCCAGCCCCCGGGTCTCTCTGCCAGCCGGGAACTGCCGCCGCCGCTGCTGCTGCTCTGCGTGTGGAATCGCCGGTCTGCCCCCAGCCGAAGCGGCTGCCTTTCACTTTATCGCCGGTCAGCGGGCGCCTGGCGGCTCTTGACAGCGCGACGTAAGAGGCAGAGGGAGGAGACCCCGCCCCGCGCCCCTTGCCCCTGCCCCCTCCCCGCCGCCGCTCAACTCAACATTGGCGGGCGCGGAAAGGCCGCTCCTCCTCCGCTCCAACCCGGAGCTGCTCTGAAGCGGCTTGCCCGCCCTCCCTCCCCCTCATTCCCCCCCTCCAATCCCGCCGTCCCTCTTTGGCCTGTTGGAAAGGGACTTCGCCACCGCCGTCCCGGGAAGGCCTTCTTCACACACACACACACACACACGACCCCGGGACGCGTGTCTGCCCTTGGAAGAGGCTCGGGGAGACAGCGAGGAAGCCAAAGGGAGCCCGGATTTTATTTTTTTCCCCGGGAAAACGGGGAGTCCCTTTCTCCTCCTACCTCTGCTACCCCCCCCGCCGCCTTCTAAGGGAACGCCGTAGTAGAGTTATTGCGAAGGATTCTAGGCCTCGGTTCGGCCCTCCCCTCTTCCCTTCCCTTCCCTCGAAAGCGCCGGCCGGGGGAAAGGCGCTTCTCCAACCAGCGGAGTCCTTTCTGGATTTGCCCCCTTTGGTTTAGTGCCCGGAAGAGCCGGCTTAAGAGGTTACTGAATCTCCCCTCAGCATCTAGCAGACCCTTCCTCCTCGGCCCTCCCCTTTCCCGAAGATTTCTCCTTTGGAGGGAAGTGGGGAGAAGATACGTCCGTTTTTTCTTTTTTTTAATGCCACCCGTTCCCCGGGCAGATGTGGCGTTGATGACGTTTGTTTGTAGCCGAAAAGTTGTTCCTTACAGGCGGGTTGGACTATCCCCCCCGAACCTCAGCCCCCGCGAAAGAGACGAAGCGAAGGAGAAAAACACTCCGGCATCGCCCCCTTTTCCCCCCTTCACCCCCAAATAAATACAGGCGTTGTAAACGTAGGCGGGTGGTCTCCTACCTTGAAGGTGTTCCGTCTTTAAATGCATTAAATGGGGAGGGGGAGAAACGTTTTAGAGACCCTGATTCGGGTGCCCCAAACGAATCAGCCCCTCCGGAAAAGAAACAAACAAATTAGCCAACAATGGTGATTACACAATATTGTTTACCCACAACGAAAAGAAGAAAAGGATAGAATAGATCAACTCAAGTCTCTCCCTCCCTCTCTTTCCCTCTCTCTTTCTCTCTCTCCCCCCTCTTTCTCTGTCTCTCTCCCTCCCACTTTCTCCCTCCCTCTCTCTTTCTCTGTCTCTCCCTCCCCCTTTCTTTCTCTGCCTCTCTCTTTCCCTCCCTCTTTCTCTCTCCCTCTCTTCCCCCACCTCTCTTTTAAGGGTGAGTTTAGAACTCAGCTCACCCACCCACTGGAAAAAAATGAATGAATGAAAGAAAAGGAAAGAAAAAGAAAGAAAGAAAGAAAGAAAGAAAGAAAGAAAGAAAGAAAGAAAGAAAGAAAGAAAGAAAGAAAGAAAGAAAGAAGGCCCACGTTTCTGATTCCTTCGCGAGATACAGACAGACAAGAAGGATGTTTATACAACGCAACGTAAACACGTCCCCGGGCCTTCTTTAATAAAAGTCCAGAGGCTTCGCCCCCCCCTTCCCTCCTCCGCCAACGCCCCGCCGGGACTCAGAATGGCCCCACACAGTTTAAATTGCTGTTTGTTTGGGCTTTCTCCCTTTCTTTCTCCCCCCCTTCTCTCCCCCTCATCAGCTTAAACATTTTCTTCTGGGGGGAAAAAAACCCGAAGAAGAAATATCGAAAGGCGTCGGGTATTATTGGATTCTCCAGAGCGCAACGGGTGTCACACACGCGCGCACGCGGGGCTGTGTTTGTTCAGCGCGTCCACACAAACAACCCCTGAAGAAAGGAGGCGGGAGAGCAAAAATACAAACACCAGGATCGTCTTGGTTTCCTTCACACATACCCCTCTTTTTAAATATATACATATATATAAAGAGGGGTATGTGTGATATAATGTAAACTATATATATATACTTTATACGAAACCCCCGAGAAACTGTTTTTATCTCCGGCCTCCAAGCCACTCAACAAGGTAAGAAGCCGCTTACCGATTTTCCCATCCTCTTTTTGCAAGCGCGCGTGGTAAATTTGGCACCATGAAGTTGTTAAAAGGGGACGAGATTGGAGGGCGGAGGCGGAGAGTTCAGCACCTAATGGTTTTTTTTTGGGGGTGGAAGGAGAAAGATCAACAAGTCTGCCCCCCCCCCTTTCCCTCCCCCCTCCGATTTCTTTATAGTTTAAATGCTGAAGGCCTGGTGTGTTTAAACTTAACAGCCCGCCGCCACCAAATGCAACCCAAAAAAGACCAAAAAGGGTTTTTTCCCCGCCCCTCCCTTTAGGAAGGCGAATTCTTGTCTGCCGGGGTCGGGGAGAGAGAGGTTAAGGCCTTCCTCTAAAAGAAAACTTTTGACTTTTCGGGCCGGTTTGGGATCCCCGCTGCGAACGAGGCATCGCCCGTCTGCGGGGCGCCTCGCACGTCTATGGGATCCCCCAGAGCAATTCCGCTTCAGACGCCGATTTATCGGCCCCCACAACCGCCTTTCTTCTCTCCCTGATAAAAATAAAAAAAGACGGGGGGCGGGGACGGCAAGCAGAGGCATTTCTTCAACGTCCCCCCCAATCAAAATTCTCAATCGCAGCAGAAACAGGCCTTCCCTTTGGATCCTCGCCGGGAGGGAGAGGAAGGGGTTGTCGGGCGAAAAAAAGGGGGGGCTGGTTGCGCCAATCGTTTTGCAACCCGAGGACCGGCGGAGGAACCGCTTGCGGGGCTGGCCTTGCACAAGACTCACTGCGAAGAGTGGGGGGCGGGGGGGCGAGGTATTTTGCAAGGTTGCGCCTTCCTGGCAGGGTCGCTTTTTGTGGTGGTGTTGGGGCGTCTAAAAGGGGAGTGGGAGGAGGAGAGCTTTTCTGCTCAGCTTCTCAGCTCCGGAGTCTGGTCGAAGGTCGGGAAACGCGGCTTGGATTGCGCGGTTGGACGCAACTAGGGTGCACTTGCGTGTCTTTCTCTCGCTGTGTGTGTCTGTGTGTGTTTGTGCCTGGGGATCGATACGCCCCGGCGCACAGATTTCCCCCCCGGCTGGGAAGATCCCGCCGCAAACCCTGCGTTCTTCACCGCCAAACTTTCTCTGCCGGGGGGTGGGGGGGCTTAGAACCGAAGCGCCGCCTGGTTTGCAACCGGCTGGGGAAAAGGCTTCTCTGGAGGCCCCGTGAAGGAAGCCAGGTTTGCGAGGGGGGTGGGGTTTGAGGAGGAAGAGGGTGGGGGGGTTAAAGCAAGGGAAAGGTCGTGTGAAACCTTCGCGTGTAGAGAGAAGGCTGGCTTCTCCAAACCTCCTAGCGAGAGCGCCGGGAAAGGCCTGCATCCTTCCCCCCGACTGCACGCAGCTCGCCTCTCTCTCTCTCTCTCTTTCTCTCTTCTTTTCCCTTGCAAAACGCCAAGCAGTGGATGATGGGTCACTAAGCTGCCTGCCCTCCCCCCGAGTTTCGAAGCGGCAGGACTTCTCACGACCCAAGCAAGTTGGGCTTCTTTGGAAAGCATTTTGGATGCCAGAAACTTCTCCCTACTTCCTCACTCTTCTCTGGGACTCTTTCTTCCTTGTTTCGCTTGGCTCGGCTTGGCTTTCTTCCCTCCTGCAACAAGTTTGCGAGGCTAAGCAGCGGGTCTAAGCTGCCGATTCCCCCCCCACCCCACCCCACCCTGTTCTCTTCCCCGCTCCCCTCATGGGTGAGACCAGCTTCACCCCTTGAAAGAGGCCGGAGTATTCTGGCGCAGGGCAAGCTACCTCAGCCCCTCGGGGCTTGAACCAGGCCTCCTTGGGCGGGACCTGGGACTTGGAGGCCGCCTCGTCCTGCCTGACCTTCCTCTTCCTCTCCTTCATCCTCCAAATCTCAGCACCTTGCTCGGTTGCGTCTCAGCAGAAGGTCTGTGGGGAGCATCTCCCGGCGCTGGGTTGGAGGTATAAGGGTGATTCTAGCCAGCAAGGCAGCTTTCTTCAGGGTAGGTCCTTGCAAATCCATTTCCCCCTTTTTTGTCTGTCAAAGTAATTCGGCTTCCCGAAGAGAACCGGCCAAGATCCAAACTGGCACAGGGTGCTGGTGGTGGTGGTAGTTTAAAATGGTTCTTAGCTGGATGCGCTGGGAGGCTGAGACCCTATACAGCGTTTGCATCCGGATAAAGTTGAATAAGATGGGGTTACTAAAATGTGTGATGGGGAATGCTCCCTCCTCTCCTCTAATGTTTGTTCTCTTTCCTTTGGAAATCAGGCCCGGGTGGGCTTCCTTCTGAGTAGGCCCATTTCTCTCTTTCCCTCGCCCTCCCAAGGATTTTCTCCCAAGGAAAGTTTAAGGCGCATCACTGGATCGTGTTTTGGGATGCGAAGGGGGCGGGTGAGAGTTGGGGATAAAGTGCGATAAAATCCCCCCCCTCTAGTCTTCCTCTTTATTTAATGCTATAAACTCATGGTTTCGCTGCAAAGACAGGAATAAAAATAATTGCTGACTATAAACAGCCCCCCCCTTTTTTTTTTTGCCTTCCTTGTTTTAGTCCATTGAAGCTAATTTAGTCCATTGAAGCGGCTAATGCACACTAGATAGATAGATAGATAGATAGATAGATAGATAGATATAGATAATTATAGAGATAGATAGATAGATATAGAGAAATAGAGATATATGGATATATAGATACACACACAGATAGATAGATTAGATAGATAGATAGATAGATAGATAGATAGATAGATAGATAGATAGATAGATAGATAGATAGATAGATAGATAGATGATAGATAGATAGATAGATAGATAGATGATAGATAGATAGATAGATAGATAGATAGATAGATAGATAGATAGATAGATAGATAGATAGATAGATATAGATAGATAGATAGAGATAGATAGATAGATAGATAGATAGATAGATAGATAGATAGATAGATAGATAGATAGATAGATAGATAGATAGATAGATAGATAGATGGATGGAAGGATGGATAGAAAGATAGATAGATAGATAGATAGATAGATAGATCTCTTCTAAAGCCCCCTAGAATGACCCTCTGGGCTAGGGCGGACAGTCTCCCAAACCCAAACCCCGCTAACATTCAGACAATCTTTTGTCCTTTAAGTGAAGGGGGAAAACGAGGAGGCACAAACTCTTCTGTTCTCTTTTTTCCTCCTCTCCTTTTAATAGGGTGCCAGGCGCTGTACAGAGGTACCAGGAGGGGCCACAAGTGTGTATGTGTGTGTGTGTGTAACTGAGCGCTCTTCCTTGGCAGCTCCTTACCCACGACTTTAAAACTTCCCAGTATTAAAGACCTTTCCTAAGGAGGAAACCCCGGGCGGGTTCATTGGGAACGGTGCAACAAAACTGGGCCCTCAAACATTTTATTGGGAAGGGAGAGAACAAGTTGGCCAGGATTAAACCGGGCACTATTTCCTCCCCCCATTTCTCCGAAAACGGAAGGTGATAGAAATTCGCGTTTCCCTTGATTTTTTTTCCCGAAGCGGCTTGGGAGAAGGTGACCCGCCATAAAGAATTTTGCTCGTGTTTTTCTATCTATCTATCTATCTATCTATCTATCTATCTATCTATCTATCTATCTATCTATCTATCTATCTATCTATCTATCCTGTGGAGTCTTTCTTTCTTTCTTTCTTTCTTTCTTTCTTTCTTTCTTTCTTTCTTTCTTTCTTTCTTTCTTTCTTTCTTTCTTTCTTTCTTTCTTTCTTTCTTTCTTTCTTTCTTTCTTTCTTTCTTTCTTTCTTTCTTTCTCTCTCTCTTCTCTTTTCCTCCCTTCTCCCTCTCCTTCTCTCCCTCTCTCTCCCTTTCCTCCTCACTCTCCCTCTCTCTTCCCCCTCTCTCATGTCTCTCCCTCTCCCCTCTTTTCTTTCTCTTTCTCATCTTGCACAACGAGCCATCTCGAGGAGAGAGGAGGAAAAGGAGCCTGCGATATTATACTATTATACTACTACTATTATTATTATTATTATTATTATTATTATTATTATTATTATTATTATTATTATTATTATTATTATTATTATTATTATTATTATTATTATTATTATTATTATTATTATCGTGGGACACCTATTCGCCCGTCAAATCTTTGCAACGGTCACCCGGTCACATTTGGGCTTAAAAAGAGTCGGTTGTATCTCTTGTCCTCCTTCCCTCCTTCCGCGCCCCCCTTTCTCCCGCAGGTATTTTCCCTGGCTAATTGCTTAAGCGAAAGAGTCTTGGACGGAGAGATCTGGGTGGGGCGAGAGGGTAACTCGGGGCTGGAAATGTATCTGGCTACTATTGTCAAAAAAAAAAAAAAGGAGAAGAAGAAGCAGACTTCGCTGGCGTAGGAAGGCCGGGGTTGGCGGGAGGGGGGGGGTCTTCTCTCTTGGAAAGGGTCTTGTTTATCAAAGGTCAGACCACCCACGGGGAGGACGGAGTCGGACGCGCGTCGGCGCTCACCCCAGCCTTTGGCCCTGGTTTTCATTAACACTACGGAGCCAGGCTGGGAAAGAGGCGGCCAGCCTCCTGTGCGGCTCTTCCACTGCCTCACGCCCTCGTGCACACACACACACACAGTCACATACACGCAAGCACGCGCGCACACACAGAGAGCGGGGAGGGAGGGAGAGGGAGAGGGAGGAGAGAAAGAGGAGAGAGAGAAAGAGGGGATAGAGAGGAGGGAGGAGAGAAAGAAAGAGGAGAGGGAGGAAGAGGGAGAGGAGGAAGGAGAGAGAGAGGAGAGAGAGAAAGAGGGGAGAGAGAGAAGGGAGGAGAGAGAAAGAAAGAGGGGAGAGAGAGAGGAGGAAGGAGATAAAGAGGAGAGAGAGAGAGGCTAAGTCTAAGGCTAAAGCTGTGACAAAACCAGGTTGGCTGGTTGTCATGGGTGTGTATCCCAGCCTCTAGGTGTTGACAAGACACTGGGAGGAAGCGAGCCTGACCTGAGGTAGCAGAGGAGAGGGAAGCAGATCACGACTTCCCACGATTAGCAATGGCGTAGGTATCATTTGCACACCCTTTGCCTGATCTCTTGCACACCCTTTGCCTGATCTCGCTGGACTGAAGACTCTCTGATCATCCCAAAGGTGGTTGTTGTTGTTTTTTTTTCCCAAGAGGCAACTGGACTTTTTTGTTTGCTCTTTTCTTTCTTGAAGACCTGTCCCTTCTCATCCAAGAAGCTTCATCAGCTTCTTCTTCAGAACTGAAGAGGCTTCTTGGATGAGAAGTGAAACGTCTTCGAGGCGGTTGAGGGGAAAGTCCAGTTGCCTGGGGGGAAGCACCCTTGGGACAACCATGACCAGAATCTCCATAGATAAGACTCTCAGATCCTTCCCAAGAATTATAATTTGCAGCGCTGTTCCAAAAACAAGCAAACAAACTCCAAACCATCCAGGGCATTTTTGGTTTACTCTTCCTCACCAAAAAATAAATAAATAATAATACCAGTGTATTGAGATCTCGTCCATTCCTGTGTCCGCAAGTACTTTTTTTCAAATTTATTTACTTACTTATTTGTTTATTTATTGAGATGGCACCAAGTGCGCTAACCACGATATTGGCACCATGGCAAGTGGCAACTTTCCTTTTTTATTCCTTCCGCCTCTTCCTCATACATCGTTCTTGTTGGGTTGGTTGTGTTCTTCGCCCAGCCCACCAGATGTTTAGACAACTGGATTTAGCCTTTCTCTCCACCTATTGGATTTTTTAAAAAAATATTATTTTATTTCCACAGTGATGATGTTCACCTCTGTTCTTGTGGTTGCTTCTGGCTTCTCAAAGCACCAGCCACCCCTTGTAAATCCAGACAGACAGAGGAGTTAATCCGAATCAATAGCACTACTTGACTCAATCTAAAGTCTTTGTGATAAATATCCCAATAACTTTCTTGCGGCCACTTCAAATCAATTAGCTTTCCTTCTTCCAGGACAGTTTTTTTTTATCCCCACTTTTCAATTTACTTTCCTTTTAAGATTTCCTGGAAGTCTGCAAACTAGGCAAACACCAGCAGGCTCATATCTTCGAGGTGAGCCAAGGTTGGCTATGTGTGTGCCCCTGACCTGTCTTCTTTAGGGTGGAGGGTGGTGTGTAGCTGTACCCGCACACACATGAGTTCATGCACACCCCTGGGTTTGATAATCTTTAAAACGGATTCAGTTTTATTATTAAGCATGGGTGGGGTAGTTGCAGCAGGAACAATTTAGTTTGAAAATCCTTAGGAAAAGATGTTGGGAGACTTTAAGTGTCCAAGCTGGCGAGGTTTTAACAGGATAGCCGAATTGGAAGGGACCTTGGAGATCTTCTAGTCTGGCTCTCTGTTTAGGCAGGAAACCCCACACTATTTCAGACAAATGATTGTCCAATCTCTTCTTAAAGATTTCCACTGTTGGAGCATTCACAACTTCTGGAGGCAAGGTTGCTTCTCTCCTTGATTGGTTTCCATCCATTGCTTCTTGTCCTGCCTTCAGGTGCTTTGGAGCAGTGGTCGCCAACCAGTGGGTTGGGGACCACTGGTGGTCCACAAGAAAATTTTGGTGGTCCGCAGAGAAATGTCCCCCCTCCCAAGCAATTAATCCAGTCTGCACAGAAACACAAGGCTGCACCGCCCACATGGCCTGCAGGAACACAAGGCTTACATCAGTTGCATTGCGAACAACACGAGATAGTGAGGGGAGGGGGGAAAGGGCGGAGGGAGGGAACGTGCCCCACTCTCCTCACGCACCTGGCCTGGCTTTTCTTCTTTTGCTTCTGGCTGCATGCAAGGAAAGCAGCAAAAGTCTTTCTTTCTCTTTCCCAAATTTCACCAGAAATGAGTCTTTGGGACCCTGCAAGGCCTCCTGCCCCAAGAGGCTGCGCCGGCAAAGACTCATTTCTGGCAGAGTTTGGGGGAGAGAAAGAAAGACTTCTGCTGCTTCTGCTGTTTTCCTTGCATGAAGACAAAAGTCTCTCTCTCTCTCCCCCTCCCTCCCTCCCTCCCTCCCTCCCTCCCTCCCCTCTCTCCCTCTCTCTCTCCCTGAGAACGGAGCTGGAGACAGTATCCTGTAATCCTAAATAAAGAATGATGGATCAGTAAGAAAACGGGATGAGGAATTTTCCTGCAGACTTTTTTTGGGATTTTCCCAGGTCTGTGGGATTTAAAATTATGAGTTTGGTGGTCCCTGAGGTCCAAAAGGTTGGCAACCCCTGCTTTGGAGAATAGCTTGACCCCCTCTTCTTTGGGGCAACCCCTCAGATATTGAAACACCACTATAATGTCTCCCCTAGTCCTTCTTTTCATTAAACGAGACATACCCAATTCCAGGTTTGCCCATGTCCCCATCAAGTGTTCTTTTCTGTGTGGCATTTGCAGATGGCCTTCAGTCCTAAAATCCCCCCTCTCCTTTCTGAAGTTGCTACTAAAAATCAGCAATCTCCTAGCCAAACCTTTGGTGACCAGTGTCAAAACAGATGACTGAAAGTTGTGTCCCATTCTTCATCTTCGTTGCACCTTTTGCCCCTTCCATGAAAAAAAACAAAAAAACCTTTTGCCAATTTTGAGGATCATTCTCCCCCAGGGCAATTTCTCTAGAACTTGATTTGAAACCAAGTAGACATCAACAATATTACAAAAACTTGCTCTGAAAAAACACAGCTCACTTCAGGAAGCTGTTGGTCATGTTGGCTGAGGAGGATAGGGAGTGGGTGGGCGTGCATTAGGGGCTATCAAGTCAAGTGACCCTGGTACACTCTGAGCTTGATTGTTGACTGTTGGCTGTTGACAACTAAACTCAAATACTGAGTCACAAAGATTGTCTTCTATCGGGTTGGCCTTCTGGTGAACCCATGGCCAACGCTCTTGGTCTGCAATTGTCATCTCAAGTAGTAAGCTGGAGTTCTTCCAAAAACGTTCCTATTATGATCAATGTCATCTAATTTATATGTTGCCACTCCTGTCCATTTTTCTCATCCATTCACATCATTTGTCCACCATAGGTCAATCTATGCATGTTGGCATTACATCAAGGATCTGGTCAGCCTTTATCTAGGACTGACAGTCTGGAGGCCTTCAACCTTTGCTTTTAAGAACTATCTCAAACCATCATCTGAAGATATCTCTCTTCATATTTTTCACATTCATGGTTTTAAGGAAAATAATAGGTAAATAGTAAATCCAGTTGCCTTTTGGAAAAGCACCCTTGGGACAAGCATGATCTGGAAGATTGAGGAACTCCATCTGTAGGCATCCTTGTTTTAAGTTTTCTGATCTTCATCTGCCATAATCTCAGCCTTCTCAATCTGGGGTCAGTTTTGTCTTTTCTGCCAGGAATTTGTGGCAAGGCTGTATTGTCGGAGGTAAGGCGATCCGCCTTAAAAACTGGACTTTAAACCTGTCTTTTGAGTTATATATATATATTTGAAGATTCTTTTTTTAAAAAAAAAAACCATCCACACATTTTTGAATTTTGTATTACACCGGAGTTCCCAGCCGTATCTTCCCCCAGGAGTGACTGTGATGGAACCCAACGTTTTATCTGGCTAAATTCATACGCAAAGATATTTGTGGGGCTACAGGAACACACCGATTTCATGCACATAAATTACATATGGATCATACATGTGGATGTGAAAGGGGGAAAAGGGGGAAGGTAGGAGTGAAACAAAATGCCCAGTTAATGAAAAAAAAGTAGAGCTGGTTAACCACTGACTAATCAGTTCTTATTTTTGTTTGATTTAGAGCACTTCATCCTGATGCTCCAGGATCCATTCTCCCTAACTTTGTGCCCAGGAGATATGTGGGAACTACGATTCCCAGAATCCCTTCCTGGTATACTTCTTGAAGTAAACTGAAGTCCTTCGACCAGGGGTCTCCAACCGTGACAACTTTAAGCTTGGGGGGACTTCAACTCCCAGAATTCCACAGCCAGCTTACAGTTTACAGCTTACAACCTGCTTACAACCAGCATACAAACCAGCAAAGCTGGCTGGGGAATCCTGGGAGTGGAAGTCTACCAGGCTTAAAGTTGCCAAGGTCGGGGAGCCTTGCTTCAGACCATCCTGAGAACTGATAACTGGTGCAAACACGCAGATAGATCCAGATCGATTAGAAATCCGATCTCTGGATGGCAGCCAAGCCCAGCCGCCAGGTTCAGGCAGAGAAATGAAGGGGTTTGGGGGAGGGGTTATCAGGAAGCCAGCATTATTTGGGGTTTGCACAAACACAGAACTTCAACTGAAATGATCTCTCCATTGTATTTTTTTTCCCCTTCCACATCTCTTGGTGAATTGCTAGACTTGGAAATTGGCCACGGGATCTCCAGATCCCCTGGGAGAGGGAGTGGGTCCGCGGGTGACTGATCCAACCCCGGAATGGATTCTGAGGAATCCAGGAGGCGTCAGGAGGGATTTAATAGCCCTGGATTTGAAGGGAAGATCAGAGAGGCCCTCGAAAAAGCACTCCCTCTCCCGTTTTAACATCTTTACCAAATCTGGCTTGTATTTGCAAATATGAAAACCAGTTCATTTTTACACCTTGTTCTTCCAACGCTTGCGTAGATTTAAGTTCACCCTTTTCATTCAATATCTCACCATATCTAACTGTTTGTTCCTTTTTATATATTATTGGATAAGAAAAAGCTTCAATGGTAGATATCCATGATGGAATTTTTAAATAATATTGTCTTTTTATTTTCTCCCAGTTCAAAAACAATGCCTCTCGAATATAATCTTCTAAAGTACCCCTGTGTTTTAGTTCCCTTATACCAAAGGAAGCCATCCCAACAGCAAGTCATGCCCTTCTAAGGTCAATAGTCTATTATTTCTTAATGTTATCCATTCCTTTACCGACATCAAATTTGTTGCTTGGTAATACAACAATTATAGCACTCCCTTCGCCCCCCAAATTTGAGGTAAGCTCTTCTCTTTTCTGACCAAACCGGGCCCCCTTGACACAGCTTTTTCCTCCAGCCCATTCGAGGAATCTTGTAAGAACCGACCAGAGTCCTAGGTGGCCGCGGGATGGGATCCAAATGAGACCCGTCAAGATGGCAACTTAAAATCTACTCTGCCCAAATTGGTCTTCGACTGTGCAGCCAAACTGGACAATGCCCTTCATGGTTTTTCTCGGACCGGACAAAAAACCCGGATTGATTCTTTCCCGAATCGTTTGGGAAATCCCCATTTCCACTCCCTCTGCCGAATCGAACCGCTTGTTCGAAACAGATTCGGAACCGTCCCGAATTGATCCAGCTGTGGTGTGTGTGTGTGTGTGTGTGAGAGAGAGAGAGAGAGAGCGAGGGCGGAGGTGTTTTGTTATCGAAATTGCTCAGTTTGCTTTTGACGTTGGTGTGTGTGTGTGTGTGTGTGTGTTTGTATTAGTATCTGAGAGCATTTCATTGCTTTTACCCCGAATTAAGGGATTACAAGGTGATAAAAAGGGAGGGGGTTTTTTTAATCAAAAAAACTTATTTACTTCTTTATTTATCCTATTTAAGAATCGCCCATCTCCCTCACAGAAGGCGGTGTGCAATAAAATATGAAAAGCGTCGAAACCAGCACATGAAATTTGAAAAGAGACCAGGCATGTTAAAAAAAAAAAAATCAATGAAAAGGCGGCGGCGACTGTACGGGGGGTCGGGAGGGGTTTCTTTCTCCCATCTCAAACCCGCTCCTCAGAAAGCAGATCTTTCCCCCGAGCCCCCCTCCCCCCGCGCTCCCTTTCTCTCCCCCCTTCCTCTCCCGCACACACGCTGGCAGGTAGTTCTACCCCTGATTAAGAGGTTATCGGACACGGAATGCTTCGCCGGGTTGTTGGCTGAATCCCAAACCTCTGTTTCATCCCAGGGAAAAGGGGGGAGGGCGAGAGGGAGAAGGCAAGGGGGTGGGGGGCTTCTCTGGACCGATCTCTTCCCCCAGTTTCCCCCTCTCCTTCTCCGTGTGTGTGTGTGTGTGTGGGCTGGCCGTCTTTATCTCCTTCCAGCTCCCGGGGCTTACATTGGAATCTGGCTGGGAGGGGGGGGGGCGGGGAGGGGAGGAGGGGCGCCTGCGGGGGGGGGATGTTTATCTTTGTGCCAGAGGTCTTTCCAAGCAGCCCTCCACCCAGCCAGTGGGCCAAAGATCACCGAAACCTTTGGAGGGGCCAACGGTTGCATTAAACGGTGTGTGTGTGTGTGTTTGAGGACCCCTTTGCCCCCCCCCCAGTCTTCCCAACTCGGGAAGAGTCTTGCCCACCCGGATCTTTGGGGCGGGGACGAGGGAGAAAGCCTTTTTAGAGGGGATGCAAATCGGCTGGGATGCTCTTTCTGGCCATTCCTGGAAGCCAAGCCGTTGCGTTCAGTGGGGCTTCTAAGGAGGCCGAGGGAGGCTTGGCTGAGATAACCGACTATGGGGGGGGGGGGCTTCCCTTGAATTGCTAGGGGATCGGCTTTCCCACAACCGGCCCGATTCCTGCTTCTTCCCCAGGGCCCCCCAATTTCTCCAGTCTGGGTTGGGAATGAAGCTCAGCGGGGCCCGGTGTCCGGCGCTGTCCAGGCAAACGAACTCTGCAACTGTAACTCCCGCGGGTGGAAAGGCGCTCCGTAGCCCGGCCAGGTCCTCCGAGGAAGGGCCGGCGGCTGAAAGGGTTGAGCAGCTGCCCGAATGGCCGGTTAAGGAGCGATTCGGTAAAAGAGGCAGGTTCAGCTTGGGTGAGAGGCAGAGCTCCGGCCAGGAACGGGTTGTCGGCCTCTTAGGCGGGGAAGGAAAAGCCCCGTTTTAAAAACCTGAAATGGAAAACGGAAAAAGTGTCAGCCCTGTTCTCAGAGCCGCAAGAGAAAAGAAAAAAAAAGGGGGGGAAGGCAACAAAAGGAAAGGAAAAGGGGAAGAGAGAAAGGAAGAGAAAATAAAGGGAAAAGGGAAAGGAGGAAAAAGGGGAGAAGATAAAAAGGAAAGGAGGAAAGGAAAGGAGGAAAGAAGAGAGTGGGAAAAGAGAAGGGAAAGGAAAGGGAAGGGAAGGAAAAGTGGGGGAAGAAAGGAAGAGAAAATAAAGGAAAAAAGGAAAGGAGGAAAAGAGGGGAGAAGGAAGAGAAAAAAGGAAAAGAAAGGAAAGGAGGAAAGAAGAGAGGGGAGAAAGGAAAAGAAAGGAAAGGAAAGGAGGAAAGAAGAGAGGGGAGAAAGGAAAAGAAAAGAAAGGAATGGAAAGGAAAAGAAAGAAAAGGAAAGGAGGAAAGAAGAGAGGAGATAAAGGAAAAGAAAGGAAAGGAAAGGAAACTGCAATATTCTGTGTAACAATTAAGAAAAAAAGTTAAACTTCTCTACTAGTTTATCCAGTTTGCTCTCTGCCAAGTCTGACAGAGTCTTGGAATTGACCACCGAAGAAACGTGTGAACTTCTGGAGTCTTTCGGACAATACTGCATTTCTTCAAGAATGATGGAAAGAAGATCTGGTTATAAATAAAATGCACCCAGCTTGTGTCCACACCTAAATGAATGAAGGCCAATCCTTCCCACCCGGCTCCCTTTGGTTTCCGCACCTTCCTAATGCCACCCTGGGTGGAAATAATAGCAGTGAAACAAATTGTGGTTGGGGGAAGTCAGAAATCTCTAGGGAGGGAATTGGACTCTATGGGTCTTGGGTCAGAATAGACCCCAACTAATTTTACCATATTCTCCTTTATAGTTGCTGCTCCCCTGCCAAGGGTAGTTGTGCCTTGGGGGTTAGTTGGCGTCTATGGGCTATTCCAAGACAAACCGATTTTTGCGGAATTTATTTTTTTGAAGATAAATACGCAACTGAGGATGGCAGAGGATGGCACCTCTTCAGTGTTGGCACTCTGGGCGAGGTGAGAGTCACCTCTCTTTATTCCTTGTTGTGTATTACGTTTCTTGTTATCCAAACCCGGGGTCGTTGGAATAATCTTAATAACAATAATCAAAAAATCAGCCTTCCTCTCCAGCTCTATTTCTGCCTCCCCCGAAAGAAAGTTGGATCTTTCCCAGCCACGCGCAGATTTACTTCTCAAATCCCAAAGGTGCTTTTTCAGGAGGCAACTGGAGTTGCTTGTTTTTCTTCCTTCCATAAATCCTTCCATTCCCCACTATCCTGTCAGAACAGAAGAAGCTTCTTGGATGAGAAGCAAAACGTCTTCAAGGAAAAAGCAAAGAAAGTCCAGTTGCCTCCTGAAAAAAACACCTTTGGGATTAGAGAAGTAAATCTGCATGTGGAGGACTGAGAATCTCTACAAACCATTGTTATTGGTTGTTGCTTTTCCTTCACATTTGGTATTATGACTTCAATTCAAAGTTTCCTAAATTTGGAGCCTCGGGATTATTGGCAAAACAATTCTAATTTCCTTTTCCTAAACCCATGTAATTGGAATATCCAGGATAGCTGTCCAAAAAGGGGGCTTTTTTCTTTTTTGCAATAAGCATATGTCCATGTAATATTTTAAAATCGTTAAAGACGTATATCACGCCCCCCTGATGATATACCTCGCCTATGGGAAGCCTTAAACAATAACCCGTTAAACGGAGAAAAGCTGCTATGGTGGTGTTTTTTTAAAAAAATCTGGATATAAATCTCTACTTAGAATTGACTGGGGAGGTTGTAGATCAGATAAGTGAACGAACCTCTTAGAACATGAATTTGAAGAATTTGGAGTAAGGGTAGAAATGAACAAGGGTAGAGAGGATTTTAGAAATCCAGCCTCTGCTGTTAAGTTATTTTTATGTTATTTTGCGCTGAACAATTACTGCACAGGGCAGGGAAAAAAAACCGCCGTTTCGAATTATCTCCTAAATGAGTCTCCATCTCTACTTTTCTTTTTAAAACTTTGGGGAGAAAGGATACTATTATGGATGGATGGAAAGGATGGATGGAAAGGATGGATGGATGGATGGAAGGAAGGAAGGAAGGAAGGAAGGAAGGAAGGAAGGAAGGAAGGAAGGAAGGACTTTTAGCCCGCTCAGTAACACCTTCGTTGTCTGAACTCTTTTGTGGGGCTCTTAAAAAGACGCCTATCCAAGTAAAGTTGTTAAAACGCCAGGTATCCAAGACAGGTCCTGGCTGGGCAGGTGGTTCAAAGGCGAATTGAAGGCGATTCTTCGTCCCACTCCTGCCCAAGTGCGATCTTTCCCGAGGCATCCAAGGATTCTTAAATGTGATCCCAAGGATGGCAGGGGTGGGGGTGGGGGAAGGACCGTTGGGAGGGGGCAGAGAGAGACGCGAGCTGGGAAAGAAGCTGAGAGAATCAGCCTGCTGGTCCTTAAAACGAATCCACCGATTCTTCAGCCAAAAACAAAGCCCTTTAATTTTATTTTTTTTTCCTGAAACCCCTGGAGAGATTTGAAAGGATATTTAAAACGAAGACAGGGCTTGGGGCTTTAGAGGTCATGAAATCCAGCCCCCTCATAGAGGCTGAAACCACCGAGGCCTCGCCACCCGCCTCTCTACCCGTCGGAAACACTCAAGCCGGGGCAAGGGGGGTTCTTGAGTTTAGGCGGAGTGCGCCGCGGCGGAACCATCCTGAAATGCACCCACCGAACCATACACGGATCGGTGTTGCAAGGGTCCGAAATAGGTCAAAGCCTTAAGGGATTGGGTGACTTGGTGGGGAACGAAAGGGGGGGGTCGGAGCGTAGGTTTTGCGTTAGAATTCCTTCTTGGGGGGCGGGAGGGCAGCCCCGGCCACTCTCGGGACAAGGAAAAGGAAAACGAGCGGGATGGGAGGAAAAAAAAAACCGCGGCGCTTCCCAACTTTAGGAAAAGTCGCAATTGTTTTTCCTTCTTATTTTATTTTATTTTTTTCATTTTGTCGAAAGGGGGGAAGGAAAAAAAGGCGAAACACTTCTGGTTAATAAAACGAGCCTTGTTGCGGTGGCGATGGGAAGCGTGGGGGGAGCGCTCATCCCAAAGCGCGTTTGTATGTGTGTGTGTGTGTGTTTGTTTGTTTTTTGACGACAGAAAGGGAGGGAGGGAGGAAGAACGGAGGGAGAAAGGAAGGAAGGAAGAACGGAGGAGGAGGGAGGAAGAATGGAGGGAGAAAGGAAGGAAGGAAGAACGGAGGGAGGGAGGAACGGAGGGAGGGAGGAACGGAGAGATGGAGGGAGGAAGAACAGAGAACATGCTTTGTTTTTGACGACAGAAAGGGAGGAAGGCAGGAAGAACGGAGGGAGGGAGGGAGGAAGAACAGCGGGAGGGAGGAAGAATGGAGGAAGGAAAGAAGGAAGAACGGAGGGAGGGAGGAAGGGAGAGATGGAGGAAGGAAGAACAGGGAAGAAGGGAGGAAGAACGGAGGGAGGAAGAATGAAGGAAGGAAGGAGATGAGAATGAGTTCGAAAGCATGATTCAAACCAAAAATTGGTGATAGATTTAGATAATTGGTTCCTTTGGTATTCAAGCCCCACCCCCCACCCCCCAACATAGACCTAAATTTTGTGCTCTTTAATGGAAGGGCAAGAAAGTGTGTCCCAGGAAAGTAAGCCCAGATGCATTTGCCCCCCCTTCCCTCCTCTGAGTAAGTCTGGGGGGCGGGGGCTTCAGGATGGAAAAAGCCGCTTTTCAGCAGCAAAATATTGACCCGCTTCCCATTTTAGAAACTGCAATTATATTAACGGCTGGGAGTTTTTCTGAAGGCGGAGGTGACTTTCTCCGGTTTGCAAGCTAATGACAGCATTCCGCCCCTGTTTACCTTCTTTTGAAAGGCGGGGGGGGGAGGGGAGGGAGGGGAAGCAGGCAGAGGGCAGAGGAAGAGAGACAAATAGATTGAAAACTGGCGCCGGGACATACAGAAGAAGATCAAAACGGTCGCTCCTTTACTTCCTTTACATTAGAACCAATAGAGTAAAATAGAATATTCTTGATTGGCCAAGTGTGGTTTGGGTGCTCAAGGAATTTGTCTCCTATTGTCGCCATTATCTTTTGTTTGCTCCAACCAGGCTAGTTCTTAGTTTGCTCCAGGCCCCGTTTGCCTCCCGAGTTCAGATCCGGAACACTAAACCCTCTTTGAATTGAATTGAATGCTTCGTTTTGGCCACGTGTGGACAGACAGCACGAGGAAATCGCTTGAGAATCGGGGAAGAAGGGAAGGAAAGCGTCTTTAGAGCATTTGGTGGCAAGGCAGCAGCCTTAGTCCATCAAGTTTAGCAGTAGCTCCGTTCACACGGTGCTTTTCTAGGATGAACTACTGCATCCTGGTTGACTTGCATCAACTCAAGGTTGTGCCTAGACGCCACGCATGAAAACACAGCCTAGACCCCTAAGTCCTTCCCACAGCGCCAGGGTCTGAAGGGAAAGGACGAGATTGGGATTCAGAGGGTTGTGGGAACGCAGCTCTTGTTACGCCACTAACTCTGTCGCTTGGGAAGGGATGGGGTCCCCTTCCCAGGTCACAGGCGGCTTCGGTCTCTCAAATATGTGTTTGCCCCTGGAATTCGGCGGATTTTGGTTTCCAACCCAGCAGTTAGCCAAAGGCGTTCCACTACAAGGCCCATTCTCCCCAGCTACACCCGGCCTGGCTTTGAAAAACCTGAAAGGCGACAGGTTGTGGAAGGTCGTTTAAATCCTTCGGTCCTTTTAATGCAGGCAGGGAGCGCTTCGACTCTGCAACCACTCTGCTTCACTCTTTTGAGCCTTCCTGTTTTCTGGGGCGGGGGTCCACGCACCCCCCTTTCACAGGAGGAAATCCCACGTAGGAAATCCCCGCTTTGGGGAAGCAGGAGTGAAACAGACAGGAGAGATTTCGATCGCCCACCTGCCCCAAAGTCCGGAACCTTTTCTTGGAAGTTCAAAGTGAAAAAAAATTGGTTCAAAAGAATTCCAGATTTTTAAACACGAATAACTGGGTTCAGAAGAAGTCCCCGTTTGGGAGTCAAAATCCTAACCCAAATCCCCAGTTCACTGAATTCAGACAGGTTGGGGGATACACATATACATCTATATGCACCTATATACACCCACATACACCTACACCCACCCACATATACACGTGTGTGCATGTAGATGTATATAGGTGTGTGTGTGTTTATGTATCATTTATAAACCGCTTCACCAACCCTCTCTCTATTTGGCTATTCCGAAGTAACTCGTTACCCCTGAAGATTATTCTCTACAAAAGTGTGTGTGTTTATGTATATGCTCAATTGGGAACTGGCCCCAGTTAAATCATTCATTCTAATTAACTGCTCATTAGTCAGGAATCCCTATCCTTTAATTCGGAGTCACTCGCTGGTTTACTTCAGGTATCTTGTTGGTTTAGACGTGTTTTGGCTTAGCATGCGATAAGAACCTGCTGCGGTTCTCGCTTAGGCTCCTTTAACAAACCGAGGTTAACTAATAAATCCTGGCTATACCAGTGATAGGCCAACTTTGGCACTTATGCGTGAGAATTAATTATTTAGTAGGTTTGATCCCAGATTGTATCTATTCATCCACCGCCAAGATAGAAACGGTGTTTGGAAGGATCGCTTCGGAGGGTGGAGCCCGTTTTGATTTTCAACCCTGAATTAAATAGAACCAGGCGGCCTATAAGCCACGGGTGGGCACGCCTTGGACAGCCACGTGCACGCGTGAAAACGAAATCGACCGCTGACAGGTGGGGAAAAAAGCATTTTGCGGCTTCCAGGGCGCAGCTAAAGCTTCGCATCCTGTAACCCGCGCCCATTCTCGGATCTCAAGTTGAGACGGTGGCTGGAAATTGCTTTCCCAAAAGCAAAATAAAAATCACGCCCCACCCTCCTTCTCCTCCTCTCCCTCTAACAACAGAATAGGGGGAAAGGATCTTTCTTTTTCTTTATCTTTTTTGCGGAAGGCAGATCTCCAATCCAATGCCAACCTCTGTCGCCCGCTTTGGGTGCGTCGTGGGGGCCGCGGAAGAGAACGCGCGTCCCACCGGCGGCCGCCCAGGTCTCGCAAAGAGGGGGAAGAGAATCAGAAAACCAACCCACGCTCCAGTCCGGAGACTGGCGGGCGCTGCGCGGCGCGAAAGAGCTGCAGAAGAGGCGGGTTGGGTGGGTCACCAGGGAGCAGGGATCGAGCGAGGATCCGCAGGGACTGAGACCCCGAACTCACTTGGTGGGGTGGGGGGAATAGAGGACGCAAGTGGTTATTTTTCCTCCCCTCCGTTTGCGCAGGAGCGGATGGATACCCGGGAGATTGGCTGCGCCCGCCTGACTTCGTCTCCTGATTCACTTCCTAAAAGCAAGCAAGCAAACAAACAAACCCAAAACTTGAATTTTATCCCTCTAGATAGTGCTAAGGAGGTTTTGGGGGGTGGTCATCGCCCGGCAGGAAACCGCGAGCAAGTTCAACTGTTCCCCGGAGGTTAGAGATTAGCGAAAGCCTTGCTTCTGGGCTTAGGTTTTCCTCCAAAACCCAGGGTTTCTGCTCTTTGGTTTGGGGAGTTTGCTGGCGTGCCTTGCTTCTGCTGCTGCTGCGGTCTGTGAATTGGCCTGTCTAAAAAGATGGGGGAATGGTGCTGGCTGGGGAATTCTGGGAGTTGAAGCCCACCAGTCTTAACGTTGCTATGTTTGAATGCCCCTGGTTTAGTTCCCGAGTTAACCTATTTTCTGGGTCAGCTAAGCAGCGCAACGCACCGGCCACAAAAACACTCGGTTGAGGTTGGAACTAACTCATCCCCCCCCTCGGGGGGTTGTGTGAACTTCACTTCCTGGGATGGAAAGGTGCGACTGGGAAGGCGGTGTGGCAGGAGAACCCTATTAGCTCGCCCAAACCCGTAAAGAGGCTGCTGCCCCTTTCCAGAGCTACCTTTTATTAAAAGGCGCAAGCTTTGGTGAGCTACAGCTCACTTCGGCGGATGCAAAATTTATTAGAAGGTTGAAACTGGCGCGTTCACCCTAAAAGATTCCCAGATTCCCAACCGCGGAGCGGCCTCAACTAGTTTGGGGCTCACTGAATTTGGAATTTCTCTTCCAATCCTGCGAGGTACCCCGTCTTTCTCTTAAAATCTGGCGTGTTTGAACGGAGTTATCGTCGTTCCCAGCAGCCGGGGAACCACTCCTTCCTCCAAGGGATGGATCCAAGTCCCATCATGCTTGCCGGTGTTGATGGAACCTGGAGTCCCGCGATTTCCTGGAAGGGAGACGGAGGATTTCGCGGCCTCACCTCCCTCCAGATACCGAAGTTTGAACCCGGGTCCCCCAAGACAAGTGGGAACGAGAAGGGCCAGAGGGAGAAACCCACAAGGAAAGGGAGACCCCGCGACTTGCTTAGCTGACTTCGCTGTGAGGACGCCTGCAGAAGAAACGGTTTCATACCGAAGTAAAAGAGAGCCCCCTTTGCGCACAAGCTGAAGTCGCGCATAGCAGAAGATTCACAACTGAGGGGGGTACCGACCCCAGGAGACTTGGGCAGTGGGGGGGAGAGGGAAGGGAAGAAAGGTCTTGGCCCTCATCCGCTGGGGTGGGGGAGATCGAAGGGAAACTCCCCCGCTTTGCCCGTTGCGCCCTAATTCAGAGAGGCGCGTCTTTCGCCTCGCCTTTTTACGCGCAAGGAAAGTCAGAGTGGACGCAAAACCGAGGATTATGACTCGGGATGTTTTTAAGGAGGTGGGCAAGACCCTTGAAAGGGGGAGGGCACCTGCCTAGAGCATCCGGACTGCGAGCGGAATTGACTTCCCGGCCCTAAGAATTCCAGCCACGTTCATCGTTTTACTGTTTTTCAGCTTTTATAAATAATTTGCTTTATCCCGTCCTAAAAGCCGCCCGGAGGCGTTCTGACAGTCAGATGATAGGCATGTAAATGTAATAAATAAATCTATTTCACAAATAAATAAATAAAGTTCACAACCAACCAACCAATCAATCAATCAATCGGTGTGCGGGCGCCCGCGCGCACCCCCCTCCCCGGGCGGGATCGACCCTGGAAGCTTTTAATTAAAACAAAAAACAAAAAAAAAAAAACACGAGTCGAGACTCTTTGGCCAAAACCAAGGGGTGGAGAGAGGGCTCTTCGGTGGCTCTTGTGGCCTGCTAGAACCTCCCTATCCGGACAGAGTCTATCTGCGAATAACGCCAATGGCATGTTTGGTGGTAGGGAGCCGGGACTGGCCACCAGCCTGGATTGTAAGTCAACTGAGATGCTGCCTTTCGTAGACGGGCGCCTTCGCTGCCCTACCGAGCTGAGGTGCCCTTTTCTCATGAAGCAGCCAGCCCGCAGTTTAATTTCTAAAGAGAGGCCACGCAAAGCGGCTTCTTAGCTTTTCCCCTCTAAAGCAGAGGGTCCCCAAACTTGGCAACTTTTAAGACTTGGTGGACTTCAACTCCCAGAATTCTCCAGCCAGCCTATTCTATTCTAGAGAATTCTGGCTGGAGAATTCTGGGAGTTGAAGTCCACCAGTCTTAAAAGTTGCCAAGTTTGGGGACCCTCTGCTCTAACACCTCGACGCGTTAGGTCTGAGAACTCCGCTCCTTGCCCAGGGCCTTCCACGTCGCACGGCTGGGCGTCGCCTGGGCGTTCCGGGAGCGCAAATCAGCCTCAGGCGGCTGCTCTGTCCTTCGTCTCAAGGGGTCCCTCCAGAAAGGGGCCAAGGACGGTTCCTCACCGCCTGCCGGCTCCACCCGCCGCGTCCCGGAGATGCCGGGCTGCTTGGGAAGGTGGCAAACCTTGACTGTCAATTGGGGGTCCAAAGTCGAGCGACAGGCCCCTTCCTTGCCTAGCCCCCGCCCCGCCTTCTCTCTTCGCCAGTGGCTATTTCTTGCCAGCCACCTCTCGTCCTCCCCCCCTCCGTTTTATCCCTGTTTCCCTACCATCTCTCGCTCTTTCCCTCCCTCCCCCACACTCCCCCCTCCCCCCCTCGCTGGGCTCCAGGCGATCGGCATGCCAGGCCTGGGATGGGGCTTCCTCTCCCTTCCTTTCGTTCCCCTGACGAACTTGGTAGGTGGCCCTGTATATTTGGGTTAAAGTCGTGTTTATGTTAATGAAAAGGGGGATGAGATTACAAACAGACCACGAAATGTCCTGATTTCTGTTGCTGCTGGATTCGTCTAAACTGTGTATTTCCAGACTAATCAGTTTCGGAGGGCGAGAACGGCGGTTGCCTCAAAGACCCCACCCGAACCTCGGAGAAAGGAAGGAAGGAAGGAAGGAAGGAAGGAAGGAAGGAAGGAAGGAGGGAGAAGGAAGGGAGGGCAGGAGAGAGAAAGAGAAAGAGAAAAAAGAAAAAAGAAGGAAGAAAGGAAAGAGAGAGAGAGGGGGGGGAGAGAGGAGGAAGTGGAGGGGAAGGAAGGAAGGAAGGAAGAAAGAGAATGAGAAAGAGAAAGAGAGGAAAGGAAGGAAAGAGGGAGAAAAAGAAAGGAAAGAAAGGGAAAAAAGGAAAAAAAGAAAGGGGTAGAGGGGAGGGGAGGAAGTGGAGGGAAGGGAAGGGAAAGGAAGGAAGGAAGGAAGGAAAAAAGTCATGGAAATATTGATTAAATCAGCTTCCTAAAGAGAGATGAGAAGTTTCCTCAAATCCTGCAGAATAAGATCCCTTAGGAAATGCCACAAAAAGGACAACCAAAGGGTCCCAACAGCTGGAGATGCAGCCGCATCTCCAGCTGTTTCAAAATTAGATGCACAAACCCTCTTGTGTTCTGTTCCTGGGCTAAATCCACTTTAAATCCGGGGTTCTCGCTTCTAGGGCTGCAGCCTTTAAATCCCAATTATTTTCGCAGGGGCTGTGAAACCCGCCTGGGATTTCCTCCCATCTCAACCAATGGGGTATAAGAGACACTAAGCAATGAGGCCAGCGCCTCTCAAAAAGGATGCTTAACTGCTTCAAGCCATGTCTTCTTGTTGTTGTTGGTGGTACTCTAAACTTAACCAAACTTGAATATAGTTTTCATGCCTTTCCTAGTCTGGTCTGGTGAAAAGAAGGACCAGGGGTGCCATGATAGCAGCCTTCCAATATCCAAGGGGCTGCCCCAAAGAAGAGGGAGTCAAGCTATTCTCCAAAGCACCAGAAGGCAGGAGAAGAAGCAACGGATGGAAACGAACCAAGGAGAGAAGCAACTTAGAATTTAAGGAGGAATTTCCTGATAGTTAGAACATTCAATCAGTGGAACAACTTGCCTCCAGAAGTTGTGGATGCTCCAACACTGACAGTTTTTAAGAAGAGATTGGATAACCGTTTGTCTGAAGTGGTGTAGGCCTTCCTGCCTAGGCAGGGGGTTGGATTAGAAGACCTCCAAGGTCCCTTCCAACTTTATGATTCCGTTATTCTGATATTCCCTTGAAGGTTTCTTTTCTTTCCTAAAGAGAGGAGGAATCTCCCCATCCCATTTTGTCAGGTGGGAAAAAAATAGAGAAGGAAAAAGCCTGACGAAGACCACCTGTAGCTCCTGTGTGAAAAAACGGGACAGAAATCAGTCAGTCAGTCAAATAATCTAAAACCTGAACTTCCTTCATCCCAATTCTCTTTCTTGGTCCTAACTACTGGCAAGAAGGCCGAGACGAATACAAAATGATATCTTGAAAGAGAGAGAAAACTTTTGGCAGTAATTGGTGACCTCCCTGCCAGAAAAATTAGCCCACTTGGCCTACTGTCACCATTCAGTTCTGGTTGATCTGGTTGGTTGGGCATTTAGTAAATACCCACACGAATTTTTTTGGTGGGTGCCAGATTAGTCATCTCTCTCCAACCAGCTCACTTGCAATGACTTGAGGGACAGGGTGCTTTTCATGTACATATGTGTGCGTATGTGTCTCAGAAACTTTCGGGAGGGATGTTTTTCCACCTTTCCAGTTTAGGTGTCAGACCAGGGATTTCCTAGTGGTGTCCCATCCAAAGATTATTCTGACAGCCTTGCTTTGCTTACTTTATGATGACATACACAACCCTATAAACCATACAGTTCTGTCATTCTCCCTTTGTGGCAAATAGAGTAGAGTAGAGTAGAGTAGAGTAGAGTAGAGTAGAGTAGAGTAGAATAGAATAGAATAGAATAGAATAGAATAGAATAGAATAGAATAGAATAGAATAGAATAGAATAGAATAATAATGGAATGGAATGGAATTGGAATAGACTAGAATAGAATAGAATAGAATAGAATAGAATAGAATAGAATAGAATAGAATAGAATAGAATAGAATAATAGAATAGAATAGAATAGAATAATGAATGGAATGGGAATGGAATTGGAATAAACTACATAGAATAGAATAGAATAGAATAGAATAGAATAGAATAGAATAGAATAGAGTAGAGTAGAGTAGAGTAGAGTAGAATAGAATAGAGAAGGAAGAATAGAATAGAATGGAATAGAATAGAATAGAATAGAATAGAATAGAATGCAATGTGAATAGGAATAGGAATAACAGAGTTTGAAGGGACCTTGGAGGTCTTCTATTCAAACCCCCTGTTTAGGCAGGAAACCCTGCCTCATTTCAGACAAATGGTTATCCAATCTCTCATTAAAACCTTCCAGTGTTGGAGCATTTACAATTTCTGGAGGCAAATTGTTCCACTGACTAATTGTTCTAACTCTCAGGAAATTTTTCCTTAGTTCTAAGTTGCTTCTCTCCTTGATTAGTTTCCATCCGTTGCTTCTTGTGCTACTCTCAAGTGTTTTGGAGCATAGCTTGACTCCCTCTTCTTTGTGGCAGCCCCTGAAATATTGGAACACTGCTGTCGTGTCATCCCTAGTTTCTTTTTTCATTAAACTAGACATAATCATTATTGAAAATAATGAGCTTCTGTTGATGGGTTTTGATGATATGCCAGCTTCTCTAATTCTGCCACATTCCGTCCTGTTGATTGTCCTGTAACTTCTCCACTCAGAAGGAACCAGCTGGTGGAATATTATGTTGCGTTTTTCAATAGGACATCTTGATTAGAGCTAATTCTGCCATGGCATCTCTAATTATGATGGCTCAGTTGATCGCATCAAATTCAAATTTCCAGTATTGGGTGGGGACTTGAGTCCTGATCCACACTGGGGCAACCTCCTTATGGTGTGTGCCATAATACTCATCACCCCTTGCTGGGCTACAGTTGAGTGATCTTTACCAGATCTGAAGGACATCAGCGCAAGGAAGCTGGTTGCCAAGATGGATCTTTTGCACATGGAGCTACACTTTGGTAGAGTTTCTTGTCAAGGACAAAACAAAGTCACCCAGCCAGTGAATCCTTGGGATGTCATGCAGATATTTTCTTTTTATGTACACTGAGAGCATACGCACCAAGACAAATTCCTTGTGTGTCTAATCACACTTGGCCAATAAAGAATTCATTCATTCATTCATTCATTCATTCATTCATTCATTCATTCATGGGTGGGCATTAAGCTGGGATTTTAAGGTGAGCTTGCAATTGAAGAGTGGGTGAAGGTGGTAACGGGGTATAGAGTATCGTCTGGATGTATCCAAGAGAGAGGGAGATGTGCAGATACCTCTCTATGGGGTCCTAGGTGTTCTCTGAGCTTGGTTGTTTTCTGGCGGACATTTCATGATCCAACCAGTCACATCATTAGGGATGGAACTGATGATGTTACCTACTTGGGTCATGAAACATCTGCAAAAACAAAACAAAACCCAACAACAGCCAAGCTCAGAGCTGATGAGATTCCCTAGTTGGGTCATAAAATATCTGCAAGAAAATAACCAAGCTCAGAGAACACGGAGGACCCCACAGTTCAACTCTGAGCTACAAAGAATACAGTCATGAAGTAAAACTATCTATCCTCTCTCTCTCTCTCTCTCTCTCTCTCTCTCTCTCTCTCTCCTCCCTCCCTCCCTCCCTCCCTCCCTCCCTCCTCCCTCTCTCTCTCTCTTCCTATTCCACCAGCTTCAAGGACTCAACCACCAGCCTCAAACACGATGGTGTCTCAGGATGCTGAAGATGAAAGCAAGGTTGCACACTCGCTGGCTGACAATGGTGTCCACACACCATCCGAGGAGCTCCATTTCCTCACATGTCTGCCAGCACGTAGCTGATCAAGCAAGGGCCCCCAACAGGTGCTTCGTGTATTCGCCACCTCTTCCCGTCTCTTGGGTTCTATCAGCTTTTTTTTCAGATGACTGCTGCATTTTCTTCTTCTTCTTCTTCCAGCCTGGGTTCCTCTGCGCTTTTTCCTTTGGTGGGTGCAAGGGGTTGGGGGAGCGAGAAGAGACAGATTAAAGAAGAAAGATAAATTACTCTTTGTCAAATGCCTTCCTTCTGTTTTTTTGTTTCGTTTTGAAGATGTTTCACTTCTCATACAAGAAGCAAAACCTCTTCAAAAGACAAAACAAAACAAAACAAAACAACAGCAACAACAACAAGGAAGTCCAGTTGCTTCCTGAAAAAGCACCTTTGAGACAACCAGGACCTGAAGAACTGAGAATCTCTACAACCTTTTAGCTATACAATTTGGGATGAACACCCTTGGAATGGTACGGGAGTCAGAATGGAGTTCCAGAGGGAAAAAAATTGCAGACTCCAGGAACCAGGAGACCCTGAGGACACAGATAAACCTCCAAGTGGCTTCAAGGACCCTCTAAAAGGATGCAAATGACCAGCTTTGTCTTCAAGGAATATCAATCCTTCCATTCCCCATTCTCCTGTCAGAGCTGAAGAAGCTTCTTGGATGGGAAGCGAAATGTCTTCAAAAGGAAAAAAACAAGAAACTCTCTTGCTTTTTTCCTCTTGAAAAAAAATAGCACCTTTGGGACAAGCATGACTTGGAGGACTATGAATCTCTACAGACTTATGTCCACAGCCTTTCGTGGTCCACTCATTGAGTCACCCTTCTCAAAGAATGAAATAAGATTGGGCATGGTCTCTTTTTGACGAACTCAGGGTTGGCTTCCGGTTATAACTTTGCTTGCTTCGAGGTGTTCGCAGATCTGTTGCTCGATTTTCTTTTCCAGGATCTTCCCAGGTAACGAGGTCAAGCTGATTGGCTGGTAGTTTCCTGGGTCTGGTTTTCTTTTTGGAAGATGGGATTCTTGTTTGCCCACTCGAAAATGGAGTGTCTTCTTTATAGTGTATGGAGGCTTTGCAACATGTGCCTTGCCCCTCAACGAAAGGAACATCTCTTGGAAGACATCAGGATCTTAACAATCAAAACCTGGTATGGTAAACCCCCTTGTGTGGGAACAAAAGTCCTCCTTACCTAAAGCACTCTGTCTCGGCAACCACACGCTAAACCTTAAACAGTTCCATCCTGCAATTAAAGCCAGCATTGAACATTTCTTTGGCTACGCTATCAGAGAAGTCCACCATTACATCCCTAAATTTAGCTATAAAGTACCAGTTGGGTCGAGAGGAAGATTAAAATTGTTGGGTTGTGCAAGCCCATCTTGGTTGCATTGTTATTTAGTGCTGTAAGGCTTGGCATGGTTTTTTAAAAAACCAGCCAAGCAAACATGTTAACTCTTCAGGTTTCATCTTTGGAACTCAAAGGTTTTATAACCAAGAACAGGAGGAACCCAAATCCTCCTTATTAGCCATCTAGCCACCTGAAAGGATAAAAGAAGACATGAAAAGCCACGGTTTTGAAGTTGATCCACGGAAAAGAGCACAACTCTAGAGTCCAGAAATGCCACGAATACAACGAACAATCTGCTAATTACTAATATCCCCATCTCGAGACGGGGAGTTCAGCTTTCTGAACTTTATTATTTATTTCTATATCAAATTTGGAGACAGCCCGTCTCGTTCACAGAGTGATTCTGGATGGTTGTACAGTTAAAATTTCCGGGCCGTGTACGATTAAGCGTTTTAAAAAGCCGTTCAATTAAGAGTTTCTCAGCTTCTAAAAGTTTCATTCTAAAATGATTGACTTGCAAAGCATGTCGAACTGACTTGTAATCCCCATTTTTGGAGTTGCTGTAATCATGAAATGTGGACTATCTGGCTTGGAAATAAATTGAAGAGAAAATAAACAAGGCAGCTTTGAAAGGCAGGTCAGTGTACATTCTCTTGCTTGGCTTGCAATGGAAAATAGTTAATTAAAACCAAAGACATCCAGAAGGATGGCAGAGGCCTCACATCTGCCAGCTACCAAGGGGTGAATGTTTTGGACTATTCCAACTCCAGACACCCCAAATAGAATAGCTACCTCCCCACCTTCCAGACCAGAGAATTATCTAGTGCAACGAAGGGCTATTTTGATTCCCCCCCCCCACCAGTTCTGGTTTAATTAAAATAATTTGCTTGCTGAATTTATTTCAGAGAAGAGGATTTTGGTAAAATTCTCATGGGCTAGAGATGGGTATTGTTGCTCTTGTTTAGTTACACGTAAGCAAGGAAATGCATATAAACATCTTGCCTTTCATTGTGTGCTTAATTCTCTCTCCATCTGCAGCCTCTTGCCCTCCACTTTAAATCCCATGGAAAGGAAGCAGGTTGGGCAGTTTCACAGCTAAGGAGACTCTGGAGGGACAAAAGTATTATTGGTAGCAGCTCAATCTCCCTCAGTACAATAAACACCCCCAAGAGAAATGGAAAATAAATTCCATCTTTGCAACAGTTGTTAAGTGAATAACTGCAGTTGATAATTAGTTACACGGTTGTTAAATGATGTTGATTTTGCTTGTCCAAAGGACTCAAAAGGGGATCCCAGGATCCCAGGACACTTCAACCATCATGTATATATGAAACATATATATATATGTTCATTTTTAATGTTCCTGTTAGCCACCGGTGTCCAAAACAAATAAAGGGTCATCTTCCATTACCCAAACATCTCAATTTGTATGAGAATGAGATTCTAATTCAGAAGGATTGGCAACCTTCAAAATAGGTGTGCCGCATGGCAGGAAAATCATTGGGAACAAAGGAAGTTTTGTGTCCTAAGAATGAAATTATATTCCTGTAGAAATTGAGCCTCTGTGCAATTACCAAAAAGTCAGCATTCACTTTCCTCGTGGAACAGATAGTTGGTAGGAAAAATACACTTTCTTTTCTTTCTTTTTCTTCTCAAGGAATTCCATCCAGGACAACAAGAGGATGGCATTTTAAAGCATGAATTTAAAATGTATTAGCAGTGTTCCAAGGGGTTGCCACAAAGAAGAGGGTCAAGCTATTCTCCAAACACCTGAGGGCAGGAGAAGAAGCAACGGATGGAAAATAATTAAGGAAACAACTTGGAACTAAGGAGGAATTTCCAGACAGTGAGAACAATTAACCAGTGGAACTGCTTGCCTCCAGAAGTTGTGAATTCTCCAACACTGGAAGTTTTAAAGAAGAGATTGGACAGCCATTTGTTTGAAATGCTATAGGATTTCCTGTCTGAGCAGGGGGCTGGACTAGAAGACCTCCAAGGTCCCTTCCAATTCTGTTATTCTGTTATTAACCGGTTATTACATTTCCGACACACACGTTTATCTACATGAAGATAAAGCTGAACATACCTTGTTGGATCACAGAGAAACTAAGCTAAAGATGATTGTTTATTGTTTATTATATTTTTATCACACTTTTATTATTTTGATAAGTAGCTCAAGGTGCCAAACATACCTAATGATCCTTCCTCCTCCTAGTTTCCTTACAACAACAACTCCGTGAAGTAAGTTGGGCTAAGAGAGAGTGACTGACTCAAAATCACCCAGCCAGCTTTCATGGCTAAGACAGACCTAGAATTCACTGTCTCCTGGTGATTGGTCCAAAGTCACCCAGTTGGCTTTCATGCTTAAGGCGGGACTAGAATTCACCATCTCCTAGTGATTAGCCCAAAGTCACAGACTGTCTTCATGCTTAAGGCGGGACTAGAATTCACCATCTCCTAGTGATTAGCCCAAAGTCACAGACTGTCTTCATGCTTAAGGCGGGACTAGAATTCACCATCTCCTAGTGATTGGCCCAAAGTCACAGACTGTCTTTCATGCTTAAGGCGGGACTAGAATTCACCATCTCCTAGTGATTGGCCCAAAGTCACAGACTGTCTTTCATGATTAAGGCCTAGAATTCACCATCTCCTAGGCTCACAGACTGTCTTTCATGATTAAGGCGGGACTAGAACTCACCATCTCCTAGTGATTGGCCCAAAGTCACCGACCTGGCTTTCATGCTTAAGGCGGGACTAGAATTCGTAGTCTCCTGTTGATTGGCCCAAAGTTACTCAGCTGGATTTCATGCCTAAAGCAGAACTAGAGCTCACAGTCTTCTGGTTTCTAGTGCCAACACCCTAACTACTACACCAAACTGCCTGTCCATCAATCTCCTTCTTCAAATGATCTCTTTCCATACTACAGATGTTTTACCATATGGTGTCTCATAACTTTCTACAATTTATTTAAATTTATAGCCCTTATATTCTCTCTTTTCTGTCTGTAGTTCTAGGTGGCTCAACTTTCTTGCTCGTTTTATTTATGGCGCAATGAACAAGGACGACTAGGAATACTGAAGAAAACACCCAGGATGCATTAAAGTATGGAAGCAGAAGACGACGTAGATCCTATAGGGATGTTTTTCACAGAGTGAATTCTCATGTCCCCTGGGGGTGCTTGCCCAGCAGAGGTCAATCTGGTTTGAATTTGGTTTAAGCTGCCCAAGTTACCAAGTCAAATCCAAATCATACAGTTTGTGGCCAGCCTGCTCTTTGATAATTTCTGCTCTTGCCTTTGTTTATCTCAAGTAACCAAACTTTGTTCTATGCAGGCCTCAGACGAAAGCGGAAAGAGAAAGAGAGAAGGGGGAAAAAAAATCTTTCGACTCTGATGTTTTTGCCTGACTTGTTGCAGATGTAATGAAATAAATCTTATGGAAGAACTAACCTTCCTTTCCTCTCTCCCCTCCATCCCAAACCTCAGGAAAGAAAAATAAATCAAAGTCTCCACTCAGCTAGTCTTGGATGATCAGTCCTGTATCCTGCAATGGTCCACTTACATGAAATGGTCACGCCAATTATCCTAGCGCCTCTTCTAAGGTCTGAAGAAAGAGGAATGGCAGAGAACACATGGAATGGAATGGAACAGAACCATGAGAATGGAATGGAGTGGAGTGGGATGCAGTGGAGTAGAGTAGAGTAGAGTAGAGTAGAGTAGAGTAGAGTAGAGTAGAGTAATGGACTGGACTGGAATGGAATAAATGGAATGGAAGTGGAGTGGAGTGGAGTGGAATGCAGTAGAGTAGAGTAGAGTAGAGTAGAGTAGAGTAGAGTAGAGTAGAGTAGAGTAGAGTAGAGTAGAGTAGAGTAGAGGAATGGACTGGACTGGAATGGAATGGAATGGAATAAATGAAATGGAAGTAGAGTGGAGTGGAGTGGGATGCAGTAGAGTAGAGTAGAGTAGAGTAAAGGAGTAGAGGAATGGACTGGACTGGACTGGAATGGAATGGAATGGATTGGAATGGAATGGAATAAATGGAATGGAATGGAATGGAATTGAACAGAAATAGAAGAGAATATTCTTTATTGGCCACAGAGGGAAGTATAGTGCATGAGGGAAGAGAAAGAACTTGATGCTGTCATAGGGATGCTGCTGGATTGATCCAGGTTGTGGCACAGTATTCACACCTGTATGCCTCTGTCCCAGTACTTTTATGCACTTATCTTTCTGCCTAAATTCAGACAGCCTTGCCGTCTTACTGCAGGAATTTGGCAGTGTGGTTGCAGCAAACCAGGCCTGAGGTCGAAGCCTTCAGTTGCTCTGGCTGCTGTCTGTCCCATTCCACCCACCCGTCCTTATAGTAGGAATGTATAAATTCAGAGGTTGAAAATGGGAAGGTCTTCCAGCCGAAGAGAAAGCCCTTGTTTCTTACCCGCAGAAAGTCCTCAACTCAAGTTCAGGCAGTTTAAAAAGGAACAGGTCATCAGTGGTTGGAAAATTTTCTGAGGAGGCACCACCCATTGGTGTAGACAATACTGAATTAGAGGGAGAAGGTCTGACCTAGAACAAAACATATTGTTCCTATGTCTGGTAGGTTCAGGAAAGACCTGGCTTGGCTTTGCTAGCTGCATTCAATCAGAGGCTGAACTGCCTTGGGAATTGCAATTCTCTTGGGAATATTTTCACCGGAGTCCTTGTGCTGAGCAGCAAATGAATTCAGCGGCTTGTGTCACTCTTTGGGTTTCCACCTCTAGAGTTGTATAACCTTAGAGGAGCGTTTCTCAGGTTTGACCACTTGAAGATGTTTGGACTTCAACTCTTGCTGAAGTCCACACTTCATGTCAATGCAGGGAGTTGAAATCCACCCATCGTCAAGTGGCCAAGGTTGACAAACACTGCCCAAAATTGGCAACGTGTGGATCACAACTCCCAGATTTCTGGGAGTTGAAGTCCATAAGTCTTAAAGTTGCCAAGTTTGGAGACACCTGGTCTAGAATGTCCCCGTTGATCAGAGTATCAGATGACAACTAAGATCCTACAAAGGTGGTAGCATTCTCTTCTATTAAAGTTGACTTTTGACATGTGAACTAAATGCCCTACTGCCCAAAGCAACACACATATAATTTGTCACAGCAACTGGTGTGAGGCCTGCATTTGGGCAGCCTACTAAATGATGTTTCATAAAGGCTGTACACAAACAAACAAACAACTACGCTGACAAATAAATTTTGCCTGCCTCAGTTTATGTTTAATTAAAAACACATTTTCCCTCTTTCCTCAGGCTTTAAAAACAGGGTGGGAATTGGAGGTTAAATTTCAGGAGCCATGGAAAGGAGGTTAGTAGAGAGAAAGAGAGAGCGAGTGAATGAGAGAGTTCAAGAATTGATAGCTCTCCATCCTTCCTTACCACGCTCAGAACAGGCAGAAATGATTTGAACTCAAGAAGTTCTCTGGGAAAAAGTTGCTTTGTTTGCATAATTTGCACAGACCACTTCATTTAGTTACTTTCAGTACAGAGTCTCCTTTTTCCTCCTCTCTTTTTCATGGCTTTGGAGATCACCTTGCATGGAGCTGCAGGCAGAGAACGGCTCCAACTTTGCTTGAGTTTAAGGGAGGGGCAAATTAGAGAAGAAGAAGGAAAAAAAATAACCCCACAGGTTTCCGACTATGGAAACAAAAATGAACAAAAGTTCTTTCTTGAAATATTAATTCAGGATTGGTTGGTGGAGGTGGTTATGGAATAAGCCCGAGGTCCTGCATCTCTTTGTTGGTTCTTTGGGCTGGAAATTAGCTTGGTCTGAGGAGTAAAGTCTTGGTTGCATGAGATCTTCAAATATGCCAAAGAAACCACTAAGAAATTGCTGCTTTCCTTCTCGTGTAGCACCAGGGCAGCTTGTTGACTCCCAAGTAAGTGATAGCTTGGCAAACTGAGAAGGGGGTGATTGTAGTTCCTGCCTCTTTACTACAAAGGAGGCCATTCATCTGGGCTAATTTTGAAGGCAAGGCAAGGGCGAATTGGGATTGGGATGCCAACCGCAGTTTAGAAGACTAGCAGGCCTTTTCCACCAGGGTTGCGGAGTGGTTCCTCCACACCTTTGCCCCTATTGAGTGAAATTGTTTACTCGAATCTGAACAGGGGTGACATTTCTCGTGATGATGCACTTAAGAGGTTTGCAGAAATGGGCTGTGGAAAGTCTTCAGAAGGGAAGAAAAGAACTCTTCATAACATTGAGCCACAACCTGGGAGACACCTGGGATTAGTCTCACTTCGGTTGCAAAGATGGGGAACTATCTTGTCTTGAAACCAAGGATGGAGTCATACAATCGCGTTCTTCCAAATGACCAAGCTCCCCAAGGAGATGTTCTACAAGCCAACCAACCATGCACTCTTTCACTGAGATACTGATTCATGTCCATAGCATTGGAAGATGTCTCTCCTAAGATTCTTCTCTGTGACTCAGCCCACATTGTGTAGGGATGTCCATGCCTTCTCATTTCCTGAAGGTCTCTTTGAAAGCATCTTGTACAACATTGTAGGAGAACCAAGTCAAGTCATGCTGGCTGGGGAATTCTGGGAGTTGAAGTCCACAAGTCTTCAAAGTTGCCAAGTTTGGAGATTCCTACCTTGGTTCCTACCTACGGATCCTTTTTCCCACTCACCATCTGCCTTTCCAACCCATTCCAAAAGATACCAGCCCATCTTCTCTGACTTTTTCCAAACCCAGATTCATGTTTGCAAAAAGGGCTCCTTGATTTACTGTCTCTCTCTTTCTCTCTCTCTTTCTGATGTGCCAGTGGGTGCAGGCTGTGTGTGGGAAGGACGAAAGAATGACAGTGTAATTGCTTCCCACAGCACAGGGTTGCGCCGTGTCATTAAAAGAGAAGACGCTGCCGGTTTTCAACATTTTTAAGTGATTTCATCTGCCTCGGGGTCACGATGTCCCTGGGCACTGCTTATTCCTAAAGGCTGCTTCTATTTTCAGTTTGCAGAACGCTTCCCAGGAGCAACCAAGGAACTGTCTCTCTTTGCAGTCACCTGCACTCTGGAGGGGATGGAAATATTCAATTTCTGTGGGAAATTATCTTGATCGGGAGATATCTTTAAAGAACCTGCCTTCTGCAGGAACTGCAGCGGTTGTTGATTTGCTCCTGGTCCGATATAAGTTGGCTGTCACTTTTGAAGCCCTACATGGATTGAGGCCAGGTTGCTTGAAAGACCATCGTTTTCATCTACCTGACCCACCAAAGTGGAATGGGACCAGTGGTGGTATTCTACCAGTTTGCCCCAGTTCAGCCAAACTGGTAGCTTCAAGGATCATCTGTGTGCAAACAGGTTCACTCCGGTGATCAGCTGTTAGGCCCTCCCATCAGCCCCAGCTCTGTTTTGGCCTTTATTTCCTGGTTTTGAAGCTTCACACAGCACAGTGGATTGCCACACGCCAACTGTGGAAGACCCAGGGAGAGTGCAGGATTGCAGGAGAAGGTCAATGGGAAACCCACTGCATGCGTGTGCAAAGCACGCCCACCAAGCCACGCCCACAGAACTGGCGGTAAAAAAAGTTGAATCCCACCACTGAATGGGACCCTTGTCCATTCCACTGCAGCCAAGTCGCTGTGGGACAACTCACCACAGGACAATTCAACCATTCAATTTAATTATTTCAAATAATTAAAAAAAATATTTTATTTTTTGTCATTCACATTTGATTTTGTTCCTCCTCCTGCACCCTTTTTTAAACGATTCCATTCTCCCATATCTTTGATATCAGTACAACTCTTGTCCCTTGGCGAGTAGTCCAATGGCAAGTTGGCCATGGTAAGTTGTCCTAGACTGAGTTGGCCATGGCAAATTGTCCAACAGCAAGTTGGCCATGGTGAATTGTCCTAGACCCCACCAGATGTTATGGAAACCAAAGGAGTCTACTTCTATTTCTCTAGGAATGAACATGGCTCGTTCCTCTTCCCACCGTCGGAGAATGTTTTCACTGCTGACTATCTAAAACAACACATGCTACAATAAAGGAGAATATTTGTATCTCAGGGTTGAAATGAGGGGCCCTTGGTGCTCTCTGAGCTTGGTTGCTTTCTTGCAGGCATTCCATGACCCAAACTAGATAATCGTGTTAGGTAACTGATGACGTTACCTTGTTTGGATCATGAAACGTCTGCAAGAAAGAAACCAAGAACCCTTCACAACACACACTGTCTGGGGAAACTGCTGACCAAGCAAAGGTTTCCGACCAAATCTTCTCAGTCTTAATGGTATGTGACATTTTTCAGGGCAAATAATACTCAACTAATCATGTTCTAATAGCTTTTCCTCTTACCCTTGAACTGGCTCGGAGTGCAGTCGATCATATTTAATTTCTTCACTCTGATGAGCTTAAGTCTGAACAGGTATTCAGGTTCTGCACTTACAAACACATTTTTTTACTCCTCTTTCAGAAGTCTCCATGTTCAGAAACAGATCCACTGCCAGTAGCAGGAGGCCCACGACTCCTCCATGCCTGAGATCTGTTAGAAAAACATCTCTGTCTAATCACACCAAAAATAACATGACCTCCCCACATTCCTACGACAAGGATCTTCTCACAAAGAGCTGGCTGAATGTGTTTTTACATCTGATTTCTTTCTCATCAAAAAAAGAAAAAAAAAAGGGCTGGTATTGAAAAGCATGTTTAGAAGTTGGGACGGAGTGGAACTAACCAAAATATCCAATCCTTGATAAATTAGAGTGACAATTTCCACACAGTGTTTACACGCCCGGATAAAAGGAAATGGCCTGAAACTGATTATGCTTCCTACATGTCACTTCTGATTCAGGCGCGTTGTTTCAATTGCACAAAGGGAGACATCCCAGAATTCGAATTCCTGCTATGGTGGGAAGGTAGACCCATGATTTCTCCAAGGAAAGTTTGATTAGGAGGAACGGAGGAGGGAGGAGCATGGGGAAAGGAGCATTGGTGCTATTTTTTTCTCTCAAACACCTGATGTCCTCCTCCTAAGTACATAAAATCTTGATTTCATTTGCTTCTGAACACCAATGCTCTCCTCCATTTTCCTCAAGGGAGCTTCTACAACTCTCTCTTGGCCAGAGTTGCAAAACCTGGAGCCATGAAACTACAAAGTTTTGGTTGACCTTTCAAAAGTCACAACCAGAGTTTTAGTGAGCCGGTGTGGTGGAGCAGAGAAGGGGTTATTCAACTAAGCAAAGGGAGACCCAGATCTGAGCCCATCTGGAGATGCAGAAAGTCCCTAGGTGACTTTGGGTCAATCATCTCAACACAACCTACTCCACAGAGATGCTGTTAACAGGACAGAATAACCCTATGCTCAAGAGAGAGACCCCATACCACTTCGGATAAATGGTTGACCAATTTCTTCTTAAAAACCTCCAGTGATGGAGCACCCACAACTTCTGAAGGCAAGCCATTCCACTGATTAATTATTCTCACTATCAGGAAATTCTTCCTTTGTTCCAGGTTGGATCACTCCTTGATAACTTTCCATCCATTGCTTCCGGTTCTTGTTGTCAGGATAAATTCAGAGGACAAAACCACTTTTAACTCCTGGAAGAAAGAGAGAAGGATATATATTCAGGTAGATAATCAACAGTTTCTCTGCTGGAGCAAGGTGACTATCAGCAAACACCGATCTACCGATCAAGTGAGTTTTGATGTGATATGACCCCGGAAAGAGTGCTGAGAAGAGCGACAAAGGGAGGAGGCTGAAAGCTAAAACTTACGAAGAAGAGTTGCAGGCATTTGGTATGTCTAGTGAAAAGAAGACGTAGACATGATATCAGTGTTCCAATATTTGAAGGGCTGCCACAAAGAAGAGGGAGTCAACCTCTTTTCCAAAATACCAGAAGGCAACACAAAGAAGCAATGGAGGGAAACTCATCAAGAAGCAACCTAGGACTAAGGAGAAATTTTGTGACAGTGAGACCAATCAACCAGTGGAAGGGCTTCCCTTCAGACGTTATGGGTGCTTCATGACTGGAGTTTTCTAAGAAAAGATTGGACAGCCATTTGTCAGGAATGGCATAGCGTCTTCTGCTTAAGCGGGGGGTTGGATTCAAAGGTGGGATTCAGCTGGTTCTGACCAGTTCTGGAGAACCAGTAGTGGAAATTTTGAGAAGTTCGGAGAACCAGCAAATCTTGCCTCTGACTGGCCCATCTATTCTCTGCATCTTGAGTCCCAGCTGATCAGCTGGGTCTTCTTTGGTTGCCCTGCACAGGAGAACAGAGCTGGAAAGCAGGTTAGTGGGGTGGGGAGGGAAGGGGGATTTTGCAGTAACCTTCCCCTGCCACGCCCACCAAGCCACGCCCACAGAACTGGTAGTAAAAAAAAATGAATCCCACCACTGGTTGGATTAGGGAATCTCCAAGGCTCCTTCCAACTCTGTTGTTCTATATTCTGTTATTCCTTATTCTGCATGACAGAAGGGAAAAAAAATCAGAATGCAGAATGACATTTACCTCCTTTGCAAACAGCGAGGATTAGGAGCATGGTGTTCCCAGCAAGTTGTTGTGTTCTCCACATAATGCATTGTGCATGGCCCACCCAGCTCCCAAATAAGCAAAAGTCAAAGTTGTGGTGTGTGTGTGTATATGTGCCTTTGGAAACTCAGTCCGGGTGCTTGGAGTGGCTTCCGTCAGGCTGTGTTTTGATCAAACTGGGCCACGTTACATCACGGCAATGATGAGAGCATCGCTGTCAAAACGATAATGAGTTTCAAATGCTATTTTGATGGTTCCTTTTGAAAGGAATACACAAAGCCCAGCCAAATTAATTAAAGATCTCCGAGGCTTTGTAATCAGGGCAGCCACAAACCAGGGCCACCTCCCCCCAACGCCCAGCTTTCATGTGGTGGCAGGATGGAACCACCACTGGAGGGGCATTTCCCAGGAGGAAAAGCAATATTTGAAAAATCATACTCACATGAGTTCAATCCATGTTCAGAATAAATCGCCAAGCAAGTGCATTGGCCATCCCAGCAGTTGAGATGCATTTAAAACAAAACATTATTTTAGGATTGAGTTAATCAACCTGCTTGAATAATGACAAACAGAATCACCAAGAAACTTTCTACATTCACACGTATTTTCCGTTTTGCAGGGTTTGGTCTCCATTTTGACTCCTTGGATCATGATTTCATTTCTTCAACTGTACTGCTAACCTGGGCCAGCCAAACAGGGACAGATTCATGAGTTTATACTAATACATAATCCATTCAATTGTACAGGGATTTTGTGTAGCCCCTTACCTCCAAATCAATTAGTTATTTTGCCAAAGCAACATCTCCCTATTCTTTCTTGCTTTTTCTCCAGCAGATCAAAATTTGTTTGCTTCTCTTTCTTTCTTTCTTTCTTTCTTTCTTTCTTTCTTTCTTTCTTTCTTTCTTTCTTTCTTTCTTTCTTTCTTTCTTTCTTTCTTTCTTTCTCTCTCCTCTCTCTCTCTCTCTCTCTTTTCTTTCTTTCTTTCTTTCTTTCTTTCTTTCTTTCTTTCTTTCTTCTTTCTTTCTTTCTTTCTTCTTCCTTTTCTTCCATATCTATCTATCTATCTATCTATCTATCTATCTATCTATCTATCTATCTATCTATCTATCTATCTATCTATCTATCTATCTTTTATCTAATTTCTATGGCCACCCATCTCAAACAACTGACTCCATGCAGCAAACAATAATAACATCAATTAAAACCAAATACAAACGCAACACAAAAATAAATATATATAGCCGTCAAGTAAAACCATGACCATAAATGTTTAAATAATCAAGAAAAGAGGGCGCTCAACATACTCAGCACATAACCAAGGTTATGTTATCTTATGCATGTCCTTGTTGAATTGCTAAAATTTGGAACACTGACTCTCAAGACTACCAATTTCCCATCAGAGCCCAGAAAATCCCACAGGGCTTGAGTTCACCTCCCATCTCATAGATTGACATGAATTTCCCCAAAGTGTTCATTCTCTAGGTTTCCCCCATTAAACCACACATTTTCCATCCTGTCAGAGAAAAAAAAAAGGGGAATCTGTAGGAGAGGATATGACAATAATTTGCCCCCAAGCCTAAGTCAATCATAAGCTTATCCCAACTTTCAAAGTATACTCTGACATTTCAGAGAAAACAAAATGAATCAATGGAAGGTTTTTAGCTTTGTTGGACAAAATATAATTTCTCCATAAAATAGGAAACTCTTTGATAAGGCAAAAAGAACATCATCTGAATTATTTAGAAGAAGAAACCTATTTCAAATTTGCTGTTCTCCAACTTAGTTCGGAACAACGTTGTTGTTTTGAGTTTTAATGCTGGGCCCGATTATGCATAGGCTGCCTTGTATATTTAAAATCGCTATGTTCTATATAATTCTCTGGAAAAACAACCTCCATTAGATTGCGTCTACCAAAAAGTCTGTTTCGATGCAAGAAAGAAACTTTTCTCTCTCTCTCCTTCTTTTGCCTCTCTCCACCCCCTCCACCCCCAAATTTTACCTACATCTGCTCTGTATTTGCAATTCAGAAATTAGAGAACTTAGTTATGTGGAATTACATAGCAAACTGGGCAAAGGGCTGAGGTATGGAACTGATTGCGTCTTCAGCCTAAATAAGAAGGTTTGTCAAGATTTCTTCAGGAAATTGAGTGGAACACCCAAACTGACATTTTGTATTAAATATTATATTTGTACTGCTGCTCTCTCTAGCCATTGGCCTCGAACATCTGGGAGCCCATTTGTAAGTGTAGAAACTGAATACCTGTTCAGAATTAAGCTCATCAGAGTTAAGAAATTAAAATATTATTGAGCACACTGTGAGCCAGTTCAAGGGTAAGAGGAAGAGCTATTAGAACATGATTAGCTGAGCAGTATTTGCCCGGAAAAATGTCATACACCATTAAGACTGAGAAGACTTTGAAGCCAAACCTTCTGCTTGGTCAGCAGTTTTACCAGACCATAGGTGTTGTTTTGGAGAGTCAACAATGATGACGTTCTCCAAGGGTGGGAAGAGGAGCAGGCTGGCTTTATTCCTAGAGAAAGACATGTCAACTGATTTTGTTTCATCCTAGAATCCTAGGTGTCACCTTGCTTGCTTTCAATGCCTTTGGAAAACTCCCACAATCCCCCATGTAAGGATGCTTCTGATGACGGTAGCACTAAAGAACAATTGGCACATTGAATGGGCTTTGCTGGCAAATCTTCCCTCTCTTCTGAGATCATTCTCCAAATAAAGGGATGACTTGTAGTTCATGATGCTAATGCCACAGACCAAATTATAGATAGGATAGGATGGGATGGGATGGAATAGGAATAGGAATAGGAATAGGAATAGGAATAGAAATAGAATAGAATAGAATAGAATAGAATAGAATAGAATAGAATAGAATAGAATAGAATAGAATAGAATAGAATAGGAATTCTTTATTGGCCAAGTGTGATTGGACACACAAGGAATTTGTCTTGGTGCAAATGCTCTCAGTGTACATTAAAGAAAAGATACATTCATCAAGAGTCAAGAATCATAAGGTAAAAACACTTAATGATAGTCAGAGGGTACAATAAGCAATCAAATCATACTAGGAAACAGTCAATATAAATTGTAAGGATCGTAATGGAATCCATCCTTCTGGTCAGCTAGGTGGCACCAGATAATCTTCTGGAGTGATTGCTAAAGAGCCAGCACACTACCAAGGTCCAATACTAAATCTATTCCTGAATTCCTCATTATTTATATCTACTGTCCCTAACTATCAATTTCCCCATAATCAGCAAACCCTGGGTCAGGCTTGTTCCAATTTACTTTGGGAACTTAAGACCCTGATTCCTGATCACATCATTTCAGATTTCCTCAAGCATTGGTTATCTCTGCTACTATAAACTCAGAGGACCGGACACTGTATTTCTCAGCTGTACCATTACTCTCAACTATGTTGAGTGGAGCTGCTGGGAGATGTAGTTTGTCCATTCCTAGACCAGAGGTGGGTATTCAGCAGGTTCTGACCAGTTCTGGAGAACCAGTAGCAGAAATTTTGAACAGTTCGGAGAACCGGCAAATGACTGGCCCCACCAACCCCATCTCTTCTCTGCCTCCCATTGAGTCCCAGCTGATCAGCTGGGTCTTCTTTTGTGGCCCTGAACTGGAGAATGGGGCTGGAAAGCAGGTTAGTGGGGTGGGGAGGGAATGGGATTTTGCAGTATCCTTCCCCTGCCATGCCCACCAAGCCACACCCACACAACCAGTAGTAAAAAAAAATTGAATCCCACCACTGCCCTAGACTATTACAACTACTATCTCCTCATCTAAAGGTAGTCACACATAAAGCCAAGAAGGAACATGCTTTTTTCCTAAAAAGACCAGCTCCACAGAAAACTCTGTCTGGTTTGTACCACACATATTTAAAAAACACATGTTTTGGATCTCCAACTGGGCCTGAAACCTTGGGTGTGTGTGTGTGTGTGTGTGTGTGTGTGTGTGTTTATTGGTGGTACATGACGTGTCCTTCCTGCCTAGACTTGGTGAGTAGATGGAATTATTCCTGGTGGATGGCTACCTATTCCTCAGAATCTAAGGTCATGCCCCAATTCTTACCACAGTAACGTCATGTTTGGACTTTTCCAAAACCACCCTGGTTGTTACTTCTCTTGGTCTTGTCTGCAGCTTGTTTTCTACAACCTGAAAGCCCCGTTTTTTCTTCCAGGATGTATCTCTCAGAAAGGATCTTCTCTTTTTTAAAAAACCTTCTAGGCCCTCTCGGATCCCTTCTAATTGTGTTGCAACCCAATCGATAACCCCACTTCCAAGGAAAATCTCCTTCAGAAAGGCTCCACATCTCCGATTACACAGCTCTGTAATCCAACTTAGCTTTCTTTGTAAGCCTGATTGCTTTTAAAGTACAGTAAAGGAACTTTAAAAAAAATAATGATATCCACCTCCCTAAGAAAAGGCTGGGAAGGGAGAAGGGCCAGCATTGCCGCTTGTGGAAATGCTGTGTAGATGAGATATCAACAAACAAAACAAAAAACCCACCCTTTTGCAGAGTTTCCCCCCAAAATCATCCGTGTCACATTTCAGGGCTCTTCATGGGTGGTCACTGCTGGCATGTGCATCTATGTGTTGTCTCCCTGGCTGGCTTTCTGGGATATAGTAACACTTCCTCCTTCCCTCCTGAAGCCATGCCTTTTTCTGTTTAAATTGCCATATCTGATTCTCTTCCTTAACGAGGTAGATTGGACTAATCAGTCTGGGATTGATGAGCGTTAATTACTTCTAAACATTTTTTATGATGAAAACTCTGCAAGGGCAAATTATTTCATCAACAAGTGAGTCTCGGCTGGAGGTGCCTTTAATGATGAGGAGCTGGATTGGGGGGAAACCACAAAGGCTTGCTAGAACCCTTGTTGTGGTCACCGGAATCTTCTGCATTTCAACTTGCTTGAAGGAGGGAAAGAGAAAGGGAGAAGGAGAAGGGGAAGGAGAAGGAGAAGAAGAAGAGGAGGAGGAGGAGGAGGAGGAGGAGGAGGAGGAGGAGGAGGAGGAGGAGGAGGAGGAGGAGGAGGAGGAGGAGGAGGAGGAGGAGGAGAAGAAGAAGAAGGAGAAGAAGAAGAGGAGGAGGAGGAGGAGAAGGAGGAGGAGAAGGAGAAGAGGAGGAGGAGGAGGAGGAAGAGGAAGAGGAAGAGGAAGAAGAAGAAGAAGAGGAAGAGGAAGAAGAACTGTATGCCATTAAGACTTCTGGTGTGACTGGGCTTTTTTCTGAGTTATTTTTAATGGCAGCCATAACAATGCAATCAGGTTATATTAAATGCATCTCAACAAAGAAAAAGAAGTAGAGATGGAGATGGAGACCAATGGGCACCAAGGGAGCTGTCCAGTGATGGGATTCCATTGTTTTTACTACCAGTTCTGTGGGCATGGCCTTGGTGGGCGTGGCAGGGGGAGGATACTGTAAAATCTCCAGTCACAGGTAGTATTTTCCAGTTCTCTGAACTACTCAAAATTTCCGCTACCAGTTCTCCAGAACTGGTCAGAACCTGCTGAAGACCACCTCTGGAGCTGTCCACAGATGTCACAATCCTCCAGGAACAAGTAACAATCCACAGTTTACAAATGGCTCCCGTCTCACAGCATGCTAAAGCCAACACACTATATGACATCCCATTGCAATTTCTGTGCCAGACCAACGAGTGCCCTGAGACATCCTCCTCTTTGGACTTAACATGGGCTCAACCTTAGTGAGAAAAATGAATGTCAAACGTTTCCCGTCATTGAAATCCTCCTCCTCTCTTTCTGTCTAATATTTTTCTTTAAAATCTGGAAAAGTCAAAAGAAGCTTTTGGCCTCTACCTGCAATAAATCTGTTTCAGCTGGATTTCTCACCCAGCAAGAAAGATTGGAACATCTGCAAGCTACCCTCCCATCTCACAATTTATAGCAACTTGCTTTCAAGCTGAGGTTTGTTTATAGAAAATCACACCTGCTTTCCTGGTTTCTTAAAAAAATGAATGGTAATACCGATTTTTCCTTTCCTTTTCTTGGCATTTCAGGTCCTTAATAGCTTGTTCAAAGCCAGCTGGTGGTTCATGGGATGAACCATGTGTGAATGCATTTTATTAAGGGAAAAAATATGGAGGCTGATGTCAGTTTTTATGCATTGTTGCTTCCTTCAGCCAACCTTTAACACATCCCTGCTTTATGTAGGGAGGCTGCAGCTGGCCAGGTTGAGACACCTAGAGAAGGATATTGTTGAATCAGGAACCATAAGGCATAAACATTTCGGTCTCCAGATTCTGTGTTGGGTGTGTGTTGCACACACAGTGATTTATTCCACTCTCAACTTTTGGCAGGTTCAAATGTTTTTTTAAAAGTCATTCCAGTTGGGTGGCAGAAATAACATCTAAGCCAGTGCTGGTTCCTCCATATTTGGCTCTCTGCCCCTCCTGCTTGTGATTTCAGACCAAAGGTCTACATGGTTGACTATAGCAGGGGTCTCCAACCTTGGCCACATTAAGCCTGGTGGACTTCCACTCCCAGAATTCCCCAACCACCTGGCTGGGGAATTCTGGGAGTTGAGGTCCACCAGACTTAAAGTGGCCAAGGTTGGAGACCCCTGGGCTATAGAGCCCAAGGAGATATGCATGGATCACTCATCCATCTGTTTGCCCAACTTAGCAATTTTTTTATGCTTTATGGGGATGGAAAGATTCAGTGTTGTCCACATTATCACTCTGCATGGACTACAACCAGAGCTAACATATTAGAATATTAAATTTAGTAGCTGGAACAGTAGAATGTACAATGGGCCAATGTCAGGATTCCGGCAGTTACCACAATTAAATCATGAGTCTCGAGCCAAACTTCCAAAACTACAAAGGATTTATTGGGAGTTAACATGTCGGCATGACCTGGGTGTGGCCAACTCTGAGACACGTAATTCACTGTCACCCCGACCCTGGTTTTCCCCCACCCCTCTGGGTGTATCCTAATTCATATTCTCCAACAAAACACAGTCATAGCCAAGAGTCATCAATCATGTTCTCCAATTAGATTTTTGTGTGGCAAAAGCTTCAGTCACCTAGTTACAATCTCTGAAGAAAATATGAACGGAATGCACTTTCGATTCCAAGCTGCCGCACTTCTCTTTCAAACTCCTCCTCACCTTCTTTCAGTTGGCAAATATAAAATGTGCATAGAAAATGTTTTATGAGTTGACAGCCAGAACACACCATTGTAGTTGATTGATTGGAGAATGCTGGCTCATGCATGAGGTCATCTACACTATGATTGGCTGCTGTAGGTATGGAGGGGGCGTTTCCCTTTCCCCCTGCCCTTTTCTTCTCCTTGTGCTCTGTATGCTGTCCGATTTACCTCATGATGTTCCTGTGTTCCTGACTCTCTTGTCTGTTGTAAATATAAATGTTAAATAAATTTATTTATATAAAACTACAAGTTTGTATCGGCGTCTCTGACTTCATTTGGGCAGTTGCTGCTGTCAGGACATAACATCTAGAACCCCATTACCAAGCAGGCTCCATTGGAAAGCAACTTCTCCATCCATCCTCCATGGATGTTGGATGTTCTGCCCACCTTTGAGAGGCCTCATTATGGTGCTTCGTGTCATCCTGCCTTCCTTGTACTCACCATAGCTCTTTCTCTTACTCCAATACCACAAACACACACACACACATACACACACATACACACACACAATGGGGAGATGCGGAGGGAGAAAGGGAAACCCACACTTTACATTTTGCCCCTTTCCTATCAATTCCTAGCTTTGTAGGTGCCATGATAAAAACGATTGGCTTTCCCCAGTCAGCCTTTCCCTCATGACTGATTGTAAGAAAGAAGGGTTGAGAAAAGGAAGGAAGGAAGGAAGGAAGGAAGGAAGGAAGGAAGGAAGGAAGGAAGGAAGGAAGGAAGGAAGGGGAAAAGTAGGGAGATAAGAGGTAGGGAGTCTCCTGCTTGAACAGGGTGTTGGACTAAAAGACTCCAAGATCCCTTCCAATTCTGTTAAGGGAGGGGAAGGGAAAGGAAGAATAAGGAAAGAAAGGGAAGGAGGAATGAAAAAGAAAAAAGGAAGAAAGAGAAAAAGAAAGAAAGAAAGAAATTGTTGGCAAAGAGCACCAGATAAAAACCTGGATGTTATTCCAAGCTCATGTTTGTAAAGTGATACGGCGAGACCTCATGTTGCGTCAGGGACCCCACACGTTGCAGGCATGGTTTGCACAACAGCTTGAATCTCCAGCTTGGAAGCGGGTTTTGCCCCCCACTTTTAATACCATGAAGGTCATGGGTGCAACATGCACAGCCAAGCACACTCACAGCCCGAGCCAGGGTAAACCAAGAATGTCTCTTTGTTGGCTTCCGCAAAGAGGTGGGAGGCAGGAGCATATGACTAACCAGTAACCTTTCTTTTTTTCTTTTTCTTTTTTTGTTTAACAGAACCAAAGTCTGTTTACAATAAAACCGAGTGATATTTTTCATTCTTCCAAATGGACCAAGGGTTATATCAACAACGTAGGCTCAGACACAGCAGACACCTGTTCAGCAAAACTGCCTTTGACTTCGACCAACTTTTAAATGGGAAGGAACTGTGATTTTTTTTTTTTTTTAAAAAAATGGTTTGGTCAAGTCGAAGGGTGCACAAGCTTTCTCCAGGCTGATGCCCTCCTGACTCCTTTAGAAGGGCTCAGTTAGCAAGGAAACTGCTAGCTCAGAGAAAAGAAACAGGGCATGCTGGCAATCAAGAAAACCATTCTGAGAAAGTTGTGTGGAGGGATTTGGGTTTTTGACTGATTACATCGAAGCAACGTGTTTAATTTTGCATCTTCTTTTTACAGATGTAATCCCTTTTAGGAGCCTTCCCTTCTCCAGAGCAATGTTTGAATTAGGGGGCAACCAAAAAGAAGAGATTGCCACTATGATCGCCAATGTCCAATGATGGATATGACACAAGAAGAAGGGGAAAAAAAAGAAGAAAAACAGATTAAGTTATTATTTAAATACCGTTGATCAATCAATCACCCTGGATACTCCGACCTACTCAAAAGGGAATCATCCTAAGAGAAATGCAGCTTCTGCAACTTCTTTCTCTGGAATTTAGAAGCTGGTTTTGATGCATCCTTTCCTCCGTTCTTTATTTATTTTAAGGATGCAACCTGTCATTTTGGTTTTGGAGGTTTGTGAGTCTTTCTGCAGGGTAAGGCAATCCACTGACATAGTTGTTGCTCAGAAAAACCGGTGCCGGGGGAGGCAAAAAATTGTTTTAACCCAAATGCAAAAATGGATGCCAGGACAAGATTCGAGTTGGAATTCCATGCTTAAAAATGGTGTTGCTTGCTGTTTTTTTAAAAATGAGCCTTTTTGGTGCTCGGGGAATAAAACGCGTGATGAAACTATTGGTAGTGTTTTCATGATTGGAGACGCTGTGGTAGAGATACTGTGGTGGAATGTAGTCTGGATTCCCAGGAAGTAGAAGCTGTACTTCAGAGGACAAAGAGACAGTGAAGAGTTACATAGTTTGGTTGGAAGAAAGAGAGTTCAAATGGCTCCTCTTTAGCAATTCCTAAAATATTTTTGTAGCAATCCAAATTGTTGCTTTAGTCTGGCAAGATTCTGTCCATGGGTGAAGGACAATAAAGAATACTATTTAGGAGTAATTCCATGTGTCATTTTTGGTTCTTGGGATCTTACTGTCAAGCACAAAGAATCAGGACCAATAGTTAGATTGCAGTATAGAGGTTTTATTCAAGCTTATACGTAAGAATATGAACGTGGACTCCTCATGATTTTCAAGAGGAAAAAATTGCAGACTACAGGAACCTGGAGCACTACTCAGGTGACCCTGAAGACACAGATAATCCTCTAAGTGCTTCAATGACTTGCTAAAAGGATGCAGATTCCCAGCTGTCTGCAAGGAATATAAATCCTTCTATTCCCTACTGTTCTGTCAGAGCTGAAGAAGCTTCTTGGATGAGAAGCGAAATGTCTTCAAAAGAAAAAACAAGAAAGTCCAGTTGCCTCTTGAAAAAAGCACTTTTGGGACTAGTCAACTAAAGTTCAACAGTAAGTTGGCACCAGATAAGGAGCATTGGAATTGAGGAGAGATTGGATCTGGAGTGCTTGTAAGAATGCAACATTTCTAAGCTGATGACGTGTTTAAGTCCACCATCAGCTCCAGCCCCGCCTGCTCTTCTCCTACACGGACATCATTTCCTAAACCTATAAAGCAGAGACAGGCAATCTTCCAATGTATATAATAAGGGCTACGCTTATTATAATGAAGGATCAAAGTAAGTAGGGTCACATCAGGTTTGAGGGTGAAGGCAGCAGAGGTGTTTTTAAGAGGAACTAACTTGGGAGACCTTGTTTTCTAAATATGGTGTCTCCATTTTAGGGTATAAGCTATAGCTTTCATCTACAATAAAATGTTGGGGAATTCCAAAGGCCATGTCTGAATTTGGGACTCCAGATTGACCTCTCCTGCTCTTTATTTTATTCCTTTGTAAACCTCTACTTTGGCTCCACCAGTTACACTCTGCTATAAAACAAAAATGCCACACTCATAACTTTATTATAATAAATCATGTTCCATATCCGTGCTGAAATCAGCTGGACTTTCCCTAGAGTTTCTTTTAGGATGCTCATTAGAACTTCAAAGCAAGTTGGATGGTCTTAGTGCATCCATAATGTAGAACCAGACAGTCTCATCCGGTATTTCTCAACCTTGCCAATTTTAAGTTATATGGACTTCAATTCCCAGAATTCCTCAATCAGCCATGCAAAAGTCAGCCCCCCTGGAATTAAGTTCATCTTTGGACACAACTTTCTATGATTCCATGATAAGTAGACTCTACAGAGCAAGAAATAAAGCAAATTTTCTGGTACTAAAATGTGCGTCAAGAACAAGAAAATTTTATTAGCAAAATATTTTAGGTTAAGACAACTCATTCAGATGTTAATTTGAGCTCAAACGCTACTGGCAGTAATTTATTAAGTTCAGAAACAGGCTGTTCCTGCATCTGGTTCATAACTTGGTTGTGAGAATTCAAAATCCCTTCCAGATTTTACTTCTTAGTTATTACCCTGGATCATGTTCGCACTGGAGTTAGGAAATCAAAAACTGCATGTATGCCATTTTGGCTGCTCATCAACCTACTCAGAAATAGCCCGTTTCTTCTGTGTGAATGTAGAGAAAAACATTCACTTGTGAATAATTAGTGAATTGTTCATAACTGAGGTCACTTCTCTTTCATGTCAGAGCTAAAGGTTCACAGGAAAAGCTGGAACACAATGTCTTCAAGTTTCCAAATCTGCAGGCTTTTAAAAAAAAAATTTTTTTTTAAGTATGTTCTGGATAAGGAACTGAACTGAATAGAAAGTTGTCCCTCGTCCATGCTTGTGGAGGTCTGTTTCAGACCAAAAGGCTTATCAGGTCCAACATCCACATGAGCCAATTTTTTTTCCAGGGATTCAAAAGGAAGACAGTATTGAAATAGTCTTTTATTACTGTTCCTCTTCAGGAACCAATATCTACATTGCATTTGTACTAAACCGCAGTAATAGAATCACGGAGTTGGAAGGGACCTTGGAGGTCTTCTAGTCCAGCCCCCTGCTCACAGGAGACCCTATACCATTTCAGACAAATATGTTCTTAAAAAATCTCTTCTTATCTCTTCTTAAAACCCTCCAATGATAGAGCACCCACAACTTCTGGTGGCAAGTTGTTCCACTGATTCATTGTTCTCACTGTTAGAAAATTTCTCCTTGTTTCAAGGTTGCTTCTCTCCTTCATTAGTTCCTACCCATTGCTTCTTGTTCTGCCTTCAGATACATTGGAGAATAGCTTGACTCCCTCTTCTTTGGGGCAGCCCCTTAATACAGGGCTTAACACATATAATACAGTTTGTATGGCATTGGTATTGCTTATTGTATGAGTTCAACCATTGTGGTTTTCTGGGTGGTGAAGCTTTGGATGATGGCTTAGTGTGCTGCATTCAACAAACCAAAGTTAAGCAACCATCAATCAATATATCTGATCCTAATAGTTTTCTTTCATTATTAATGAGAGTTGTTGGGGTTACATATATTAAATTATGGTTATGTAATCTCAACAGTTTCATCAATTATGGAAGGGATGAGCTGTCACTCCCTTATAAGGAGTGAAATGGAATTCCTGGGTTTCTTAAGTCCAATACTGATACTAGATAGCTATGAAATGTCTAAGGCAAACCAGCTTTTCATCAACTTCAGCAGATAAGCCGAAATAACAAAATATCATATAGGTGAAAGTGTTATCAGGTTCCAGTTAAGCTGATTTATTGCTCGTGTCTATACATAAGAATCTAGTCAGCTAATGGTCAGCATCAAATTGACATTAAATAAGAGTTAATGGAATTCAAGAGGGTTTAAACATAGGCCGTTTGTGGGAATGCAATGACTCCAGGCTGATTCCTATCTTGACTCCACCTCTAGCTCTGCCTGTCCTCCTCCTACAAGTGCACAGACATGGTGGAAACAAGGAAGATTGGTAAGGATCTAAAAATATATAGAGGTTTGGTGAAGGTCAAAAAATTACGATGCAGTTTAGAACAATCTCTGAATCAAGCTATTGCTAAAAAAAACATTGCCTTTAGCATTTTGTAAATCTGGGTTACATTCACCCTATTCTCCATCTACTTATATGTTCTACTTAATGGGATTGCAAAAAACTCTGGGAAAAAAACCTATTATTTTTACATGGGAAAAAAAAATCAAGGCTACTACTGTTGTGTTCTTGGAACAAAATTTTTACCGGTCTTTTTTTTTTTTTTTTTAAAGAAATGATAACTATCACATTATTAGCAGTTATTCTTTGACCTCTTTCTTTCTGACACTTTAGCCCTTTTATTTGATGGCCGTTAAAACAACTTCGGTTGCATGCAAAGGGATTATTGGAACAGTCACTTAATATTTATAACCATAGAGTTATTAGCTGTTAAAGTGCACGCAAGGGCCATTGTGTGTTGTTTTTTTTTTAATTTAAAAAAGGAAGGTTAAAGAGGGATGTCTGTTTTTCATAATTGCACTGGGCTCCCAAGACAGCTGTTCAGCCATCTTGAAAATCAATGTTTTCATGACCTTTGACCTCTCTCTTCCTGTTGAGTGTCTCTCCTACAGGTTGTTCCTTGGATGGAAACAAAGCAAATATATAACAGTAAAGAGGCCGGGGTTAATGTCTTTAACAAGATAATGTTACTTAAGGGAACTGTAAAGCAAATCATTTCAAAATTCCAGTTGGTCCTTGAAAATCTAAGGGATATGATGAAACCATATGTGTGTTCCTTGCCCCCCCACAACCCACCCCCAAGTTCCTGGCAAGCAATTGGAGGGCCAGGAGGGAGGGCTAATTTGGACCTACACACATCAAGCTGACAGTTACAGAGAAACCGTTCAAGGTCATTACTCAACACACAGGGTGCCGTTTGATGCTTCGGTTAGGAGGACCATATGTAGCAAGTAGAGTTTTCCAAAGCAGCCTTGCTGTCAAGGATTTGAGATGTAGAAGGGTTGAAGCAAGCTCCTTCCCCTCAAACCAGTTCTGATGATATTTCCAAGGAATCAGGAGTTGTAGGAGAACTCAAAAGAGCTACTGCTGGCAGATCTTCAGGGTCCCATCTCAAGATCTAAGAGGAGATGGCCTTTGAACTAGGGTGCTGGAGAAGACTCCTGCAAGTCCCTTGGTCTGCAAGGTGATCAAACCAGTCAGTCCTAAAGGAGATCAACTCTGAGTGCTCTTTAGAAGGCCAGATCCTGAAGATGAAAATCAAGTACTTCGGGCACCTAATGAGAAGGAAGGACTCATTGGAGAAGAGCCTCATGCTGGGAACGATGGAGGACAAAAGAAGAAGAAGGGGACAGCAGAGAATGAAGTGGCTGGATGGAGTCACTGAAACAGTCAGTGTGAGCTTAAATGGACTCCAGAAGATGGAAGAGGACAGGAAGGCCTGGAGGAACGTTGTCCATTGGGTCACAGTGGGTTGGACATGACTTCGCAACTAACAACAACAACAAAAGGCAGTAGAATCCATTGGGGTCTCCAACAGCTTAGTCCCATCTGCTGCACTATTAACTTCTGTTTTCATAGCTGGCATAGCTGGAAGTTAAAGTCCACATATTGCCAAGGTTGGACATCCCTGATCTAGTCTAGCTAGTCTTACCTTCATCTAGGAAGTTGCACATTATTTCCCCTAAACTGCTCACACAACGGTTTCATTTTCCTTCCTGGGCAGCTGTTTTTCTTTTTTCCATGCCTTATAAGGTCTGATCTTAACCAGCTCAGAACAGGTTTCCTACTGAACTGGCAGGAAGTTGCTAACCCCACCAGTTTCAAGAATGCTTGTGACATGAGCCACCTGTGGAATGCCACCACATTCCATACTTTCCCCCCACTGCAATGAAGGTTTACACCATCTTTCAAAGAGCCGTAAAACTCTCAAGCGCCGATAAGCTTGGGTTTATCTAAAGCTAATTAGAGTGAGTACCATTGTTCCACAGAAGAACTTTAATAAAAGCATGCCCAAGTGAACAATTTGTGCATAGATCATTCTTTGGGTCACCATTTCTGCTCTTCCAAAGTCCAAATACAGTCCTTAGTCCAGCAAAATTCCCTTCTCTCCCTGTTTAGGATTGTGCTTCTCAACCTTTGCAACTTTAAGATGAGTAGACTTCTTCAGCTCAATTGAACTTGCATGCTGGCTGGTGAATTCTGGGAGTTGAAGTCCACACATGGTAGAGCTGCCAAGGTTAGAATTAGAATAGAACAGAGCTGGAAGGGAAATCTTCTAGTCCACCCCCCTGCTCAGGCTGGAGAACCCATACCATTTCAGGTAAGTGACTGTCTAATATCTCTCTAACATCCAGTGTTGGAACACCCACGATTTCCGGAGGCAAGCTGTTCCACTGGTTAATTGTCCTCACTGTTAGGAAATTTCTCCCAGGTTGCTTCTCTCCTTGATTAGTTGAGAAACTCTTCTTTAGAACTTCACTCCAGATGTGCAGACTTCAACTCCCAGCATTCTCAACGATGAGCTGAGGAATCCTGGGAATTAAATTCCACCCAACTGGAGGACACACAAGTGGAGAATGATTTCTCTACTAGAACTTTATGCTAGAGGAAATTTACAACAGGAAGACGGTAGACCTCTCCAAACCTCCTAGTTCACAATTGTTTACCAGCGATAAATGCTGGTTGGTGACCATAATCAAAATTATCTGTTTTACCAGAAACAACCACAACATGTATCTACTTTGTCTCCCCAAATATACTACTGCTGAAATGAAGAATATTGTCTTCTAGAAACAAGCCTGAAAATTTACACAATTTTGATTTTAAAGGCTCCACCTTTTAAAGAACTTGGATTTCAAGGCTAATGCAAAGTCTATGCAACGTCTATACTTAACCTGGAATATTAGATAGGAAGACTGCTAGAACAATTAGGTATTATGAGATATCTCTCCTAATTGAAAAGAGGAAATAGAGCGTCTCATGAATAATCTGAAACGGACATGATATCACCTATAGCAACTTCTCCGTTTTTTTTTTTAAGAAGCAGAAATCTAAAAACAGAAATTAAAATAAAGCTAATCTTAGATATTTTGTTCCCCTTAATGCCTTGGGGATTAAAAAAAAATAATTTCCAACAGGAAGCCTTTGATTTCTATGTTTTCAGAAACTTTGTCACGAAGAAGCAGTTCCAGTTCCTTATAATTAATGTGAAGGAGAGATGGATCATTAGAAACCCACTGGATTACAGAGGCCCTCAACAGGTCCCACCATGGACTGGATCTTGACCTGACTGATCAAGTGAATAATCATTTCTATAATAATTCAAGAATGAGATGGACTTTATATTTCTATTAATTTTTATTTTCTCGTTTAAAGGATTCAATACAAATTTTAGATGGATGGATATGGATAGATGATAGAATAGAATAGAATAGAATAGAATAGAATAGAATAGAATAGAATAGAATAGAATAGAATAGAATAGAATAGAATTCTGTATTGGCCAAGTGTGATTGGACAAACAAGGAATTTGTCTTGGTGCAAATGCTCTCAGTGTACATAAAAGAAAAGATACATTCATCAAGAATCATCAGGTACAACACTTAATGATAGTCAGAGGGTGCAATAAGCAATCAGATCATACGAGGAAATAATATAAATCGTAAGGATACAAACAACAAAGTTACAGTCATACAGTCACAAGTGGGAAGGGATGGGTGATAAGGAGTAATGATGGACAGACAGACAGACATATAGATGTTATGGATAGATGGCAAGCTAATTAACTTTCAAAGGAGGTGAACTTGGGGACAAAATGCTGATTAAGCGACAAAAGCAAGCAGAACAAAATAGATCACTTGGATGCTGCAGAATCAGCCCTTAAAAAGCTGTAATGGCAAATGTTGCTCAAGCCAACACTCACTCAAACAAAAGCAAAATTGGAAAAGAAATTGGGAGATTTGCTCTCCATTTTTGCCCGGTTGGCAAGTGTAGGAGAGAACTTCTCGCTTGTCCTCTGAGGTGAGCAGGTCTCCTGTGGAGGCAGAGTCGTGCACAGTTCATAGAACATAGATTTTAAATTGGAGGGGAAGGTTTTGCATTCCTGCTTTCTTAAAGCCATGAAGCTGACTGGGTGGCCTCAGAGCATCCAGTACAGGGAAGCTCTGAAAGGAATGGAGGAGCGATCAAGTGCAAATTTTAAAATGATGAGGAAGGGAAGGAGAAAGAGGAGATATATTTTTTCATAGGGAAAGAGAAGGTGGGGGAAGGAGGAGGAGGAAGAAAAGGAGGAGAAGGGAAGGAGGAGGAGAAGAAAGAGAAGGAGAAGGAGGAGAGGAGGAGGAGGAGGAGGAGGAAAAGGGGAGGAGGAAGAGGGAGGAGAAGGAGAAGGAGAAGAAGGAGGATACTGTGTGTGAATTGTATTTTGAAGAGCATCAAGTATGTGCTCAATATTGTATATAATGAAATGCATTTTTCCCCCTCTGCTCTTCCCCAAGCGGGACTGTGTTTATTTCTACATGGTCAAGTTTTTTCTTTTTCTTTTTCTACTTCATGCATTCATGAATGGGAACATTTTTCTCTCCCTGCAAGCATCATGAATGGCTCTGGGCACAAATTCCCTTGGAAAACTAGCATGAGAGGCTTTCTGCTTTTTTGCACATTCCCTGCAAGGGTTGAGAAAACCTGAATTGAGCAGAGCAACCAGGCAATCCAACCCCCTATTTCTTTCTTTCTTTTTTTTAACCAGCATGCAAAGTCTGCAATGCACATTGGAAGAGAGCTGGGGAGAGTTGGAAGAACCCAGCCACAACCTTCATTCTGAAGTTAATGGTCACCACTGCAGGCACCCTTGTTTTGGGCGGAGTTATGGCCCATGTACCATAATATAACTATTAAGGTTATATAATATATATAACGATTATGGAAATATATAGTTACATCCAAAGCTGATAACAATAACCTACAAATAAAAATGAAAGTACAAAGATCTGCCCAATAGAACTAGAAAGACTGTGGCAAAAGCAAGCAAAGGTATTACCAATAGTCATAGGCACCTTGGGTGTAATTCCCCAGTCAGCTGGAGCATCCTTGAACCTCATCGGCATTGACAAATTCACCATCAGTCAATTGCAAAAGGCAGCTTTATTCCAAACAGCTTACATGCTGCAACGGGATCTGTAATACCATCAGATATCTGCATCTTCCCAGGTTGTTGGGAAAGACTCGATAGGTGGAAAAAAAATGTCAAATCCAATCTGACAACAACAATAATGGGAAGAGTACTGAATTTGCTTTGAGAAGGGAGAATAATTTTCAAAATGTGGCCCTCTTAATCTATATTGGAATTCCAAAAGTTCTTTTGTGGTCTGAGAAGTTCAAGACATATGTGTGCGTGCATGCAGTCACCACACACAGATGCACACACACAAACCCACTGTTCTCCTCCCCTCCCCTCCTCTCTCCTCTCCTCCCCTGCCCACTATTGCCCCAATATTTTTTTAGTGTTTTAAATAAGAATCAAAGGAAGCAACCATTTCTGCAGAGCACAATGTCCAGTGTCTTCAACGACTAGTGTTCCACAAACGTTCTTCAAATGGAGCTCCATGAAACATCCCAGCTCTTAACATGGAATAAAAGCAGGATAAGATTGATAATGAGACTGCAGGCTATAGATTCCCCAGGATGAGTAGAACCTTCTAGAATTTGATAACCAGGACAAGTGGACACTAATCAATGTGTTCAGCCTCTAAAGCTTCTGACATGCTCCTTCTAAGGATGAAGTTACGCAGAGAGTGACAGAATTTGAAAATTCAACTTGAGCTTTTAATTCTGAGAACCAAAACGAAGTATCACAATGGTCAGGAAAAATCCCCTTCCACCAAAAATTATTTGAAATGCAAAGGAAGTTCCCAAATGAACCGTCAATTCTGAATTCCCCTCAGTTCCAGAAGGACTCGGCACACTGTTAGAACTCAAAGCTAGAATAAGGCATGGACCTGCTTACATTATTTAAGGACCACATTGTGTTGAAATTGGGGTGGGGGTAACAATGTCAACTTTATTTCCCTTGGATGAGTAATGCATTGAACCTCTTTAAAAATCTAGGGAAATGTGTGTGTGTGTGTGTGTGTGTGTGTGTGTGTGTGTGAGAGAGAGAGAGAGAGAGAGAGAGATACATTCCCAAACTGGTGATGCTAAAGATAGCTGCCACTGTAACTTGATATATAGCATTGATTGAACCTTGGCAAATACCTAGAAAACTATTGTATGCACTAACAAAATGCATCTGTTTCTTTTCACCTTCAATTATTTCATTTGCTCGCTGACCCACCCATCCTCCCCCCCCCCAAAAAAACGTAATTTGGCTAGAAATTTCCAAAGAGGTCACACAAAAGATAATCTAAAATTGAAAAGAGGGAACTCCCTTTTTTTAAAAAAAAAAATCAGATGTATTCAATCGGCGGAGAGGAGAAAACCGTTTGATTGCGAGTATGGTAAAATAATAATATGGATGGTTCACAACCATCAAAGAAAAAGAATAGAATTTTTAAAAAATCTGCAAAACTTTAACAAAAATAAAATAAAAATAAAAGATGGTAGGCACAAGTCTCCCTGGTAAAGAGTTTGGACTGATCCATTGTGATAGGACAACTTTTTATTTTATTTTATTTTATTTTTATTTTTGTCCGAAGAGTGATTCTGCCTGGAGGATACTTTCTTTTTCTTTTTTCAATTTTTTCTTGCCCTATAGATGACCTTGAGAGCTCCATCTTGCCTTTGGTGGGGGATAGGAAAGGTCTATGCAATCTTCCAGCGCTGTCATCCTTAACTCTGATGAGCACTTAAACATAAATAAAAACAGCTTTTCCCTCCTGACTCGTCCTAACAAGGCCTAGATGGGCCTCCTCTTAATCCGAGGGATTTCTGAAGCTTTTAGTTCTAACTAAAGTAATTTGTAAGACCGTCTGTGATGCTGCCAACTCCGTGGTGACTGAAGTTTTTTGGTGGGTTCCCAGCCAGCTAATTAAAACCACGAGTTGGAAGGAACCATTCAAATGGAGGTGTGTGTGTGTGTGTGTGTGTTTGTGTGTGGACGTGCACACACATGTGCGAGCATCAGGAAAAGAAATCTCTTTGAATCGCATGTTGATGAAATTGTTTCCAAAACTGCTTTTTGGAAGGACTTACCATTGGCACACGTATCCTGAGAAACACGACACGGGATAATACAATCCTTACCCACGCCAGAAACGGACACCCTACCTTGTGAAGGATGGGAAATCTATTCCCAAGCCAGCAGGGCTCAGAGGAGAAATATCAGCCTTTTTGAATTCTCCGAGGCAGTTAAAATGAGCAAAATGCAAATTTTCTTTCTTTTTCTTCTTTACCGGCAAATCTATTAATCGTTTGTCACAGGAAACCCAAGATTAGACCCAGAAATAAAAGATTAAGGATGGATTAAGGACGTATGATTAATTCAAATTCCCAAATTAAGCAATCCTGAAAAGTTTCATGGGATTTCAGACTAATTCAGATGGCTGGGTGACAAGGTTGGGTTGGGTTTGAACTCAACAAATAGACCTTATAAGATAATTGCAACAAAGCTGACAGAGGCTGTATAAATCAACTTGTGTGAATGAAGAAATGATCATGCCTAACTTCTAAATAATAATAATAATAATAATAATAATAATATTTATTTCTCTTTTCCCTCCCACCTTCCAACCACAACCCACCAAGTTGTGGTAGGTACCTGAAGATGATTGTTTAGGGGCTCAGATGCCTCTCAGATCATTTTCAGATTGTCACTGTGTTTCAAAACAGGACTGGACCAGTCCTTCACCCACCCATAGAGACAGAGGTGGCCTTCAGCAGGTTCTGACCGGTTCTGGAGAAATTTTGAGTAGTCTGGAGAACCGGCCAATACCAGCTCTGACTGGCCCTGCCCTCATCTCTTCTCTGCCTCCCATCGAGTCCCAGCTAATCGGCTGGGTCTTCTTTGGTTGTCCTGCACAGGAGAACGGAGCTGGAAAGCAGGTTAGTGGGGTGGGGAGGGAATGGGGATTTTGCAGTATCCTTCCCCTGTCACACCCACCAAGCCACACCCATAGAACCGGTGGTTAAATTTTTTGAATCCCACCACTGCATAGAGAGTCATCCAAGTGCAGAGATGGTCAAATAAGATGATAGAATAGAGTAGAATAGAATATAACTTTATTACAATCTTAGACCAGAAATAGACATCACTATTTACAATATATATATAAAAATACTGACACATTATAATACATTAATAGTGGATAAAAACATCCATTAAGAAAATGCATGTTCTCAAACAGTTAGGGGAACTCCCTGGTTTATATGACTGGAGAGCCAATAAGTATGTGTGTAAATATCATTTTCCAAAGATTGTTCTATCTCCAAAAATAATAAGATGATTAAGGACTTTGACATTAAAACAAATGAAACACGGTTGGCTAGTTTCATGAAAATAAGGACTAGGAGTGACATGATAGCAGTTTCCAATACTTGAGGGGCTGTCACAGAGAAGAGGAGGTCAACCTATTTTCCAAAGCATGAGAAGGCAAGACAAGAAGCAAAGGATGGAAACTAATCAAGGAGAGAAGCAACTAGAGGTAAGGAGAAACTACCTAATGGTGAGAACAATAAGCCAGTAGAACAGCTTCCTTCCTGAAGCTGTAGGTACTCTATCACTGGAAGCTTTTAAGAAAAGACTGGACAGCCATTTGTCTGGAATGATATAAGGTCTCCTGCTTGAGCTGGAGATTAGACTAGAAGTCTTCCAAAGTCCGTTCCAATTTTATTATTTTGCATTCTGCATTCTATTCTGTATTCTTCCAACTTGAGTAGTCATTTTCCATTCTGCATAGTCATGGACAGGAAAAAGTGAGAAGACCGGAGGAAGATACCAACTCAGACCATGGGTTGAAATGTGATCAACATCAGCTTTCCAGGTTAAATGGTAGAAGTTTCTCCAACTTCGATGCAGGTGCTGGAGACCAGATTTAGGACTTTTTATGTACCCATCAGATATTCTATCCCTCAGCTAAGCTGTTACTTATCCTTAGTAAGCCAGTTTTTCCTATATACCAGACACAAGATCCACAGTGGGGAACAGCAATAGGAGTGTTGTTAAATGGCCGTGCAAACTCTTGTTGCCTTTAAAACTAATGTGGGCCAATGACGAAATGAAACACAAATATATAATCCATGCAACGTGATTCATTCCCATTCCGGAGAACACATGTTTAAACAGATGTCTGCTAAATGGAAACTACAACATAGTTTAAGGGATTATTTAAAGCAGCAGCATTGAAAAGGTAGGGAGCGAAACATTTGGGTGGAGGGTTGTGAAGAGTTGAAGGGAAGATTTATTGACGTTCTGCTTAGCTTGGTGTTTTCCATCTGTCTTCGCGGCTGGCAAAATGGTGTCTCCTCTTGAGCTCAGCTCTTGAGGAGGATGAGTTGAAATGTTCTGCTTCTTCTTCCTCCGTGCAGAAAGATAAGAGAGGTGCAAACAACCACTCCACGGGTTTATGCATTGCCCCAAGATGAGGTAAGGTGGATCATTGGCTCACCTCCAAGATCAGAGGGGGAAAAAAACTCTGAATTCTGCAGGGGAGATTTGAGCCTCGTAGCCTTATGGAAAGTCCAATCACTTCTGCAATTGAATCCTTTCACGTGCTCCTCTGGACAGGGCAAAATGGAATTTTCTAGTCTGGTATGAACATCTGTGCAGCCCAATCCTTCTGGCCATTAAAAAAAACACACACACACAATTAAAACCACCCTCTTATGCCAGAGTTTGAACCCAAACTGATAGCTTAATAACATCGATTTAGAATGGGTTGCTTAATACGGTATGTTGCTCTTTTATTTTATCCAGGATATTTACGATCCCTAGTTTTGTGTGGTGTGGTGTGAGGGAAGATATACTTCGTCTTAGCTGTAGGGCGCTAAGGTAGAAAAAATGAAATGAGAGGGAGGGCAGGAAGAAAGGAAGAGAGAAGGGGAGAAAGGAGTGAGTGAGGGAATGAAGGAGGGCAGGAAGACTGGCAGGCAGGCAAGCAAGCAGCAGGTAAGTAGGAAGGAGGGAAGGAAGGAAGGGAAGAAGGTGGGAGGAAGGACAGAGGGAAAAAAGAAAGAAAAAGAAAGAAAGAAAAAAGAAAGAAAGAAAGAAAGAAAGAAAGAAAGAAAGAAAGAAAGAAAGAAAGAAAGAAAGAAAGAAAGAAAGAAAGAAAGAAATAAATTAGGGATAATGCACAGACCAAATGCATCATGACTAAAGTCAGCCTAACAATTTTGGCAGCCGACGCAGAAATATCCTTCTTTCCCCCCAGCAATAACAATGCACCTCCCGCCAACTGAGTTGCAAACAATTCGCTGCCCTTTCATGACATCCGAGACCACATTTTGCCCAGAGATAAGTCAGCTCAGTGTCCCTCCTGAATAAGAGCGCTGAAAAATCATTCAAATAGCCTTTGGCCATTCGCGTTTCTGCAAAGGAGCTTGGGCATGTTCCCTTTCAAGCATTGATTTCCCAGATCTACACAAGCTCTTGGAGATAAACATTCATTTTTATGAATGGTATTTTATTTCAGAAGGAGGCGATAAGCTTCCTCTTTGGCTTGACACTTCAGCGCTGTCCATACAATCAAAGTCAGCTTAGTGGGACCCTCACCATCAAGAAGGGGGCCCCCACGAAGTGTCTCTTGGCCTTTCAGATGGACTATGTTGATTGATTGATTGATTGATTAATTAATTAGAGGCTGTTATTGCCAGAGGCAAACTCCTAGCAAATCTTCCCTCCCCATCCCAAGGTGCATGAAAACAAAACAATCCCTTACACACAAACCTTAGTTCCACTGCCTAAAATAATAACTCAACCTCCTGCCAGGGGGAAACAGCACTTCCTGCGAGTGTTTCAACTCAACAGGCTCCCAAAAATAGCCGAGAGACTCTTCGCACCTGCACTGCTCCACATTTCCTCACTCACAACAAGGAGATTAATGGACTCCATTCAGCACGGACCTTTCGTGACCCCCCATTTGGGGAGAGGGGGGATCCTGAGGAAATAGTTTGTGAATCCAGATCTTGATAAACACTTGATTCTTTGCGATATATTCCAAACTTAGGATTGTAACAAAAAAAAGGAAAGGTCTTTCCGTGTTTTTCAGAGGTGCAGTCAGATATTCTGAGTGAGGTCTACAACAACTCACCATGGCCAATTCGCCATGGCCAACTCATGGTGGTCAACTCACCACAGCCAACTCACCATGGTCAACTAATGGCAGCCAACTTACCATGGCCAACTCGCCATGGCCAATTCACCATGGCCAACTAATGGTCGCCAACTTATCATGGCCAACTCACCATGGCCAATTCACCATGGCCAACTAATAGTAGCCAACTTACCATGGCCAACTTGCCATGGCCAACTTGCTGTGGGACAAAAGTTAACTAATATCAAAGAAACAGTGGAATAGAATCATTAAAGAAAGTCAAAGGGACAAAATGAGGTGCAAATGACAAAAATTAAAACAATTTTTAAAATTACTTTCAATAATTACATTGAATTGTTGAAATGTCTTGCAGCAAGTTGGCTGTGGTGAGTTGACCATGGTGAGTTGTCCATTCCCTTCTGAGTGGGGGCAATGGATTGTAGAAGACCCTGAAGATCAGAAAAGAAAGGGATGAAGTTGGTGGAGCTTTTCTGCACAGAACGAGTCATGGAATCCTTAATGCCACTTCATGCGAACCAGGAATCTGTCATAACTTCAAAGGTTGCTAAGCGATCACTCGTAAACTGAGGACTACTTGTATAGGCGGTAACCAAGGTTGTCTGTTCAAGGAAGGTAGCAAAGAGATGGGCTGGGACCACAGGTGATGCCTGTAAAAAGGAATTGTGGGTTTTAGCACTGGTGATGTTATCTAGTTGGGTTATGAAACATCTGCAAGAAAACAACCAAAGTCACAGAGCACCACCAAGGACCCCACAATCATGGTTTATGTAGTCACCAAGTTGAGCTTTTTGAGTCTTCCTGCAAATGCCCCAGCAAAAGGTATGTCAGAATTGTGAGGATCAATGTTTGGTTATATCAAACCTAGATGTCCTTCATTTAAGACTCTGTCTCCCAGGGAGAAAGTACATTCTCCTGCTTTGGTCTCCGTTCAGAAATCCTCTCCTTTCTCCACATTTTTCTTGAGACAACCAAGCTCTTACACCTTCGTCTATTGCTACAACTATCAACCTCCCTTCTATGTCTGCCTGGTATATATACATGCATTTATTTAACCGTATGTCTCTGTTAATGTTACACTTTATTAGCTTATGGTTTTGTTTCACCAAGCTGTTAACCACTCAGTGGGAACATAGAGGTGGACTTTAAAAAATATGTAAGAAATAAATAACACTCAAAAAACAAACTAAAAGAAACTTGGGCAAAGCCCCCATTGAAGTGGTTAAAAATAAAAACGAGGCTTTTGAGGCCATTGGCAAGACTCCCTTGCCCAAAAATGCCTGTTTTGGAAAGTGTAGCTGAGGTCCACCACAGATCTTGAGGGCTGATGGGCTGGGAATTAACTGTGCCCCCAATGGAAACTATTTTGGAAACAGCAACATTGGGAGCTAAAAAGGAGAACGTCTGGCTCTGGATCACAGCTGTCTTGACTAAGGAAGCCCAAAGCATTCTGGGACAATGGACATTTTAAATCAGGGTCTCAACCTTGGCAACTTTAAGCCTGGAGGACTTCAACTCCCAGAATTCCCCAGCCAGCTTTGCATTCTGGGAGTTGAAGTCCACCAGGCTTAAAGTTGCCAAGGTTGGAGACCCCTGATTTAGATCATCATTCAACCATCCAACCTGGCTGTTGGGTTTTTCCAAATGGGAAAGTCTATAAGGATTCCACACAAAATCTCTCCTTTCTTGGATATGTTTCTCTGTGTGATTTCACAGAGGGAAGTATGAACCACAATCAACATGGGAGGCTGCTTTTAATTCAAATGTAATTTAAGGAGCAAGTCAGCTGTTGTTTGGAAGATGCAGACCAGAGGTCCAGAACAGAGAACAATATATTTGGAGATACAACCATCTTAGGGTTGGTTAACCCCCCATCCTTAAACTACTTTTTAAAAATCTTTGGATTTGAAAATTAACATGGATGGGAAGCTGAAAGCCTTCTTTAAGCCCAGTCTTTGTTTCCACAAATTCCTCTGGGATCCATGTTGGCATTCTTAGAAAATAACAAAAGTTGAATAAAACATTGGCCAGTTCTTTGTCTAGAAGTATGTCCATCCAGCCAAGAAAACAAAATCTAAAAGTAAGTTGAGAGATTAAAATATATCCTGGGAAACAACAGTGTGCACTTATTTATTTAGCTTACGGCATAGAGTACAAGGATTGTAGTAGTAAAAATATATAAAAGGAGCACATAATACTGTGGTCCATGCATGATGGAAATATATAGTCAATTTTGTAAGGTATGAGAGAGTGCAATCCAGAGAAATCTCTGAATCGATCTTCTGGAATATCAATGTTGAGTTTTGTGACTAGCCACATCTACCGGAGAAATAAATCTGTGTACAGGTGAATTCTTCTCATAGCAGCCAATTCTAACAAAGTGTCTGTGACAGGGCTTCAAAATTGACCAAGCCCATCAATGAAAATGTCCATGGAGTTTTTCAATCATCCAAGTCATGGTTGTCCCAAAGGTGTTTTTTAAAAAAGGCAAGTAGACTTTGTTTTTTGTTTAAAAACAACAAGAAGTTACTTGGGTGAGAAGCGAAATGTTTAAAAAACAGAACAAAAACTAAGTCCAATTGCCTTTTTAAAAACTACCTTTGGGACATCTGTGAAAATCTTTTGCCTTTTCTGGCTGAAAACAGGTCTTATCTCCAAAGCTCTCAAGTTTTCTATCACATTGGGTTGTCTGGTACCATATTGGACACATAAAGTGGCTTGGTGTTTCCAAAAAACTTCTCTTAATTCCCCACCATTGTTGGATCATCAGATAAAACTTAAGAAAAAAGGGTCCCAGACCTCCCCAAAATAAGTCTGTCCAACTTCTGAAAAAGTATGAGTCATTGTTTAGAAGTGGAAAGATTTGGCCCGTTATGGGGCAGTGGAGCCAAGAGCAAAGTCTCCACCCCTCAAAGGCCTAACTAAATATTTCTCACTAATTATAAAGTCTAAAGGAGATGGAATTAAAGATTGTTTTGCAGTTGAAAGCATCATTTGCAAAGGGTAAACTAACTTCTCCCAACAGGATGCCTGCCTCTTCTTATTTATAATGAGTTTGTAACTCTTCATGCCAAGCTACATATGCATAATTAAGTTTGGGAGGCAGGGCCCTATTTTTTAAAAAATAAAGGCACACTTGAGTTTCAGATAAAATAAAGTAGAACTGTTTATCGATAGATTAAAAATAGGTGATAATTGGGGGTTCACAAAGCCACGTCTAATTACACTAAAAACAAAGCACAGGTGATAACTGGGGAATTTATTTATGCTTTGAAAATTGATTTATGAATATGATACAAGCTGGAACAGATTCATTCAACATAAAGAGGAAGGAAGGAAGGAAGGAAGGAAGGAAGGAAGGAAGGAAGGAAGGAAGGAAGGAAGGAAGGAAGGAAGGAAGGAAGGAAGGAAGGAAGGAAGGAAGGAGGGAGGGAAGGGAAAGGAAGGGAAGGGAAGGGAAGGGAGAGAGAGAGAAAAACTTGGAGGGAACAATCTTGAGTACACAGCTCTGTTATTCATTTCACATCTTCTCTCTGATTAAATCTGACCTATTGAAATTAGGAACAGCAAATATAGGAATTTGTCTCCATTGTTGAGCTGAGACTTCACAAAACATTGTTTACAGAGTAAGTGGAAATAGAGTGGGATAAGGCCACACTGAAGAGGGGAAATCGCACTTCCATAATTAAATGCCAGAAACAGATCCCAAACAGGGGGTTGCAGTTTCACGCACAGGCACAATTCTTTAAAACCCAGATACTCTTCAGTTCAATCCACAATGGCAGAATTGAAGGCTACCAAAAAATAAAAAAAATAAAAATTCATGGCACCAAAACAAGATTTGGCCCAGACACAATAGCCAGACATGGTGAGGAAGAAGGATGTTATTCTGCTCTAGTCCAGTAGTCACCAACCAGCAGGCTGGGGACCATTGGTGGCCCGCGAGAAAATGTTGGTGGTCCTCAGAGAAATGTCCCCCCCCCAAAAGCACTCCCCCCAAAGCAATTAATCCAGGCTGCACAGGAAAACAAGGCTGGGCCACCCACTGGCCCCCACTCTTCGGCCAAGCGCAAACCTTACCTTGAGTAGAGCCACATGAGCTGGAAGTAGAAGGTAAGACCAATGGCGGGGAGGGGAATCTGCCCCAGGGTGGCTGGTTGACCTTGGTGGGAAAGTTGGTCCCCTATTCCAGAGCTGCAGTAGTCACAGGACTGGCCCTTTGGTCATCCTGGAGCAGCTCCTCCAGTGCATGGCAGGCCGGTGCACCCGGGTGGAGGAGCAGTTGCTCCAGGATGAGCAAAGGGCCAAATTCATATTAGTGGTCCGCGGGATTTAAAATTATGAGTCTGGTGGTCCCTGAGGTCCAAAAAGTTGGAGACCCCTGTTCTTGTCCAACCCCCCTCAAGCAGGAGATCCTATACAATTTGAGACAAGAGGCTGTTCGGTCTCGTCTTAAAAACTTCCAGTGTTGGAGCATCCTCAACTTCTAGAGGAAAGCTGTTCCATGGATTAATTGTACTAATTGTCAGGAAATTTCTCCTTGGTTCTAGGTTGCTTCTCTCCTTGATGAGTTTCCATCTGTTGCTTCTTGTCCTGCCTTCTATTGCTTTGCTGACCACCTCTTCTCTGGGGCAGCCCCTCAAATACTGGAACCCTGCTATCATGTCACCCATTACAGTCCAATCTTTTCCTTCGGACCACAACTGTCATTCCAAGGTCATAATCATTGGATGATTGACCACCTAATGATCTCAGTTTAGAGGGGATTCTCCCAAAAGCCCAATGTCACTCTGATTTTGCAGTTGTAAAAGTTCAATTTCAAGACATAGCAGGAGGCAAGGAAGGCCCACCGAAACAATCCTGTGATGACTGAGCGGGATCAACCTTCATGCAAGGAATTGTTTGAAAGATTAACGAAATGGCTACACATCGGGTGTGACAACCTTGAACAAGAGCAGCGTCTTTTAGGATGGTGGACAAAACGCAACCTTTTGTTACTGTTCCACACTTGCTGTGATTAATAGCCGTTTATAATAGTCCAAGGCCAATTATTCACAAATTGGTCTAATTCCTTTCAAAGCTAGCAACCACATGTGTTCCACCTTTGATGAGCTGGGATGGAACCCACATGTTTCCCTTTGGGGGGAAAAATGGAAATTGAGCTCAGTTTGATAACTAAGTAAAGATCTAAACTTTATTGGCCTTTTGTACCATAAACCACATTTTGTTACTTCGTCTTGTGTATCTTCTTGGGATTAAGGAGTTGTCTCCTTCAAGGTAAACAATAACCCTCTTCAATGAAAACTATGATTATTGTACAACACAGATGGATGTGCTATGATGCCAAGAGAAAGGGAGGTATGAACTTATCAGAAGCTCTAACCATCCTCAACTATGACATTTAAAGGCAACATATTAAAGAAGACAGAACTGAGATATGTTGGCTGGGTTCTGCCTTTGGGCTGGGTTTGATGGGAAGCATACCAGTTAGACAGGGGTTGCCAACCTTTTGGACCTCAGGGACCACCAAACTCATAATTTTAAATCCTGCGGACCAGAGACTCTGGGAAAATCCCCCAAAAAGTCTGCAGGAAAATCCCCCACCCTGTTTTCCTACCAATCGATCATTCTTTCTTTGGGATCGCAGGATACCATCTTCAGCTCCATTCTCGGGGAGACAGAGACTTTTGGCTTCATGCAAAGAAAGCAGCAGAAGCAGCAGAAGTCTTTCTTTCTCTGCCCCAAAGTCTGCCAGAAATGAGTCTTTGTGAGACTTTCTTGCACTGGCGCAGCCTCTTGGAGCAGGAGGCCTTGCAGGATCCCAAAGACTCATTTCTGGAGGAGTTTGGGGGAGAGAAAAGAAGACTTTTGCTGTTTTCCTTGCATGCAGCCAAAAGCAGAAGAAGAAAAAAGCAGAAAGAAGCAGCCCATTGGCCAAGCGAGGCACGTGGGGCAAGTGGGGCAAGTTCATTCCCTCCGCCATTGCTGCCACCCCTCACTACCTCGTGTTGTTCGCAATGCAAGCGATGCAAGCCTTGTGTTCCCGCGGGCCATGTGAGTGGCACAGCCTTGTGTTCCCGCGTAGCCTGGATTAATTGCTTTGGGGGTGACATTTCTCTGCGGACCACCAAAATTTTCTCACGGACCACCAGTGGTCCCTGGCCCACTGGTTGGCGACCACTGAGTTAGAGGGAGGTGTGTCTGTTGCATGAAAAAGATAAGTGATACGTCTTGATATATACAGGTAGTCCTCAATTAACAACAGTTGATTTATTGACCAACTGAAGTTACAATAGCCCTGAACAAAGGGGTTTGTGACCGTTTTTTCACACTTATGACCGTTGCAGCATCCTCATGGACATGTGATCAAAATTCAGATGCATGGAATTGGCTCATGTTTGTGATGGTTGGAGTGTCTCGCGGTCGTGTCATCTCCTTTTGTGTCCTTCTGACAAGCAAACTCAGTGGGGAAGCCAGATCTGCTTAACAACCTTAACTTAATAACTTAACTTATTAACCATTGTCTCTCCGAGCAACAGAAATGTTTGGCTCGATTGCAGTCGTAAGTTGAGGATGACCTGTAATATGGGGGGGGTTGACTCTAGAAACGAAAGGCCCGTGTCCGTCCCATGACATCCAGATAGAAAACATTCTAAAAGAACCATGGTTGGGTCAACAGAGGTAGCCTTGATGCAAAAGTGGGATTCAGCAGGTTCTGACCAGTTCTGGAGAACTAGTAGTGGAAATTTTGGGTAGTTCAGAGAACCGGCCAATCCCACCTCTGACTGGCCCCGCCAACCCCATCTATTCTCCGCCTCCCACTGAGTCCCAGCTGATCATTGGCTGGGTCTTCTTTGGTTGTCCTGCACAGGAGAATGGAGCTGGAAAGCAGGTTAGTTGGGTGGGGAGGGAAGGGGGATTTTGCAGTAACTTTCCCCTGCCACGCCACGCCCACAAAGCCACGCCCACAGAACCGGTAGTAAAAAAAATTGATTCCCACCAGTGCCTTGATGGTCACGATAAGCAAAGACCAACAGAAACAAGGATGCTCTTTTGGGGGGGGGGGGGGATTTTGAAGAGTTTCATGATGTCCTTTTTTTTCTCCTTCTCAACTCGATCCCTGTTTCCGAACTTGAAAACAAGGTAGGTTTGGCTGTAAGCTGGTGACATTTTTCTCCTCGACAGCTGAAGGAAGTGTGCTGACCACCAGTCAGGATATCTGGAAATTGGCAGATCCTTTCCTTTCCTTGCTTTTCCTCCACCGAAAGTCAGTTGTTTACTCTACAAAAGCCGGTTTCTCCTTGACAAGTGTCCTAACCAGAGAAGCGATTGGCTTGGCTAACCGGAGATATTCTCGCAGAGACAAATCTCTGGCTTTCTTCTAAGGAAATGTTTGAGTTGTACCTTCCCTGCCGGAATTGAGCAGCCATGGCAATATTAATTCTGTGCTTAGAGACACTCACGTGTGTGCTTAGAACAGAGCAGCACGCAGACCACGTTAGAGGCTCAGTATTGTTGGAGAGAAATTGTAAGGTAATCAAGCAGTTGTATGGTCCTTGTAGTAGCTGTGCGGCAAACAACTTGATTCCAGCAGGGATAAACTTGCTCTTCAGACAAAAACATAGTAGCGAATGCAGTTCTCTGTACATTAGGAGAATACAATCAGTTATTTGGGAGTGCATAAAAATGTAAATCCGGTTAAAGCTCACCAAAGTGTCCTTTTATGTTTACTGCATGTGTGAACCATTCCTAGTTGGCTTGACAATCATCGGATTGGCCGCAGCCTATAGAATCCGGTGACACAACATTGTCAATGAGAAAAATCTTGCTCGACAAAAACTCAAACCAGCCGTCTTGTGCTAATTGCAATTACACAGTGTCTTTCAGCAACTCAGTGTAAACACAGCAGGGTCACTGGCTTGTATCTCTTGCTCCACTAATAAAACTCATCTCCTTCCCAGAACTGATTATCTGACAATGGTCAACTGCTTCCCAAATCATTGGCTCTCTTAGAGAGTTATCACCCTGGGCTTTCAAGAAATTCAGCAAAGACAGAGAGGAAGAGAAAGGCAAGCAGGCACTTCAAGATATTCCCATCACTGTCTTCCAAAGTGTCTTTAGGGTCATTCAATCCCGAGCTGATTAAATCACTACCAGAAGCAATGATTGTGTATACATCATGGAAAAGGATTGCCCACTTTCAACGGCTTGAGTGTGACTTATCTCAACCACCCATTTCTTGACTGATCCGTGTTCACACCTACTCATGAAAATGATCATCGGGACAATCTAGAATGGTAAATGTTCAGGGACCAGTTATCTTTGCCCAAAGGCATTTACGACAATTTGAAAAAAATGCAACAAACAAATATTAATATCTGTATTTATTAAATACAGAAATGCTTCTGAACAGATAGGAAGCAGTCACGTCCAGAGAAGGCAAAGAAAGAGGCCAAAAGAGATTCATAGAAACAGAGAAACCTCAACTTACAACTTTAACTGAGCCTGGAATAATGGCCGTAAGTCATTGTGGCTGCAAGTGGAGGCATCGTGTGACTGAACCTGATTCACTTTGGGTGTGATTTTTTTGCCATGGTCCTTAAGCGAACTCCACAGCCATCAAGCAAACACTGCAATTTTCCCTTTAATCTCATCCAGCTCCATTCCTCTTATGAATTGGGTGCTGATAGAAATTGTCTATTTGGGCTGCCTCATGTGACCCTCTCCATTGGGTTCTTCTTCATCAAAGGATTTAATTTTGGAATCAGAAGACCTCAGGCACAATATCAGAAGACCTCAGGCACTAACCCTAACCCTAACCCCCACACCCTCCTACACACAATCTATCCAAAAACTGTTCCACGAAGACTCCTCACATGTGTTTGCTTTTAAAATGCCTGTTCTTCTTTTCCTTTTTTTTCTTCCCAAAATGCATTCTTTTATATGTCTTTTTCAGCCACTGGTGATCTTAGAATCCAGTTCCGGTTTATACACTAGGCGGTCAACTTCACAGGAGAGGAAAAATCACAAAACACGTGCAGTGTTATCCTTTTAGGAATGTGTTCATCTGCTTTTAGAATTTGTAATTGCATTCAATTTTTTTTCAAAAAATGTTTATCCAATTCTCAAAAACTGCCCGGACATTTTCTCTGCAAAGTTTTTCAGAAGGGGTTGGCCATTTCTAGTTTCCTAGGCTCCAAGAAGGGGACTGGCTTGAGGTCACCCACTTGGCTTTGTGCCTAAGGCAGAACTGTAATTCACAGACTCCTGGTTTGCATCTTGGTACCTTCACAACTCCACCATGCTGGTTCTCTATTCAAATGTTACTGTCAACTCTGAAGCAAACCTGGCTGAAGCCATCTTGTGCTGCGTCATAGTTGCCACGAATTCTGAGAGGGGGAAGGGAGGGGAACTAGATAGTCAAAACAAAAAGTTTTCTTGTGGGAACCAAGGTCATCCCAACAGGTGGCAGTTGAAGGAAGGGAGGAGTGCCCAAGCAGCCTGCCAGCTACTTTTATTGGACAATGTGACTGGGGACATCTGGGGAGGGAAATATTTATTCTTTTAATTAGGGAAAAACCGAGGGAACTTTTAGAGTTGGCTTTCACTAGCTGTGCCAATATGATGTATCCAATAAACATGTTCTTTGAGGCATCTACCTGCCTCACTTCTGATTTTTGCAGATGCGTTACTCAGAATGCTGACAGTTCCATGCAGTCGTGGAGATTTTTACCTCCTGTTTTCTCCTGATCCCACCTACTCCTTGGAGGAAACTCCCAGCTCCCCCCACTCAAAGGCCAGAAAAACTCCTTCCTGTCTTGAACTTCTCCAACACATCTCGAGCAAAGCTAAATTGCTCCATCGAAAGCTCTCCTCCACTAAAGACAACGGATCCACTTGCAGGTTTCCTCTTCCAAGCTGAGGCTTCACCTTTTAATTACCATCTTCGCTGCAGGGAGGACTACAAAGGCAGTTCGCTGCGTGACCCACTCGTTGGCCTGTGAGGAGGCCAAGAAGGCGCTCAAAATGCCTTCTGCTTTCCAACCACAAGTTTATGAATCCCAGAACGTTCATCTGCTCAGGTCAGGCCGAGAGCTTGGCTGAAGTCGCCGTCCAACATTTTTCTCTGTCAGGCAACAGAAAGCAGTACAAAGAATCCAGCTGTTCGCCCTCAGCTTGCAGGCCCCTTAATTAAAACAGTGGAAAATTAGATAACTTCACAGATTCATCACTGCCACCACAAGCTGTCAAAATGGAAAGAAAGGAAGAAGGGGGGGAAATACAGAAAGAAAGGAAAAGGCAACCCTTTAGCGTTACCACCTAGGTTCTTGTTTATATTGGTAAGTAGTTGTCTCCACATTGTGGGTATGAGACCTTTTATCTTTTCATTAGTGTTTGAACCTCATTTGTGCATTCCCCACCACCACCAATCTGGGCCTAGAAACAAAGAAAGGAAAGGAGGAAGGGAAGGGAAGGGAAGGAGGGAGGAAGGGAAGTGGAAAGGGAAGGGAAGGGAAGGAAAGGAAAGGAGAAAGGAAGAGGAAAGGAAAGGAAAGGGAAGGAAGGGAAGGAGGAAAGGAAAGGAAAGGGAAGGGAAGGGAAGGAGGAAAGGAAGAGGTAAGGAAAGGGAAAAAAGGAAGGGAAGGGAAGGAGAAAAGAAAGGAAAGGGAAGGCAAGGGAAGGAGAAAGGAAAGAAAAGGGAAGGGAAGGAAAGGAGAAAGGGAAGGGAAGGAGGAAGGGAAGAGGAAAGGAAAGGAAAAAAGGGAAGGGAAGGAGAAAAGAAAGGGAAGGGAAGGAAGAAGGAAAGAAAAGGGAGGGAAGGAAAGGAGAAAGGGAAGGGAAGGAGGAAGGAAAGAGGAGAGGAAAGGAAGGGAAGGGAAGGAAAAAAGAAAGGGAAGGCAAGGGAAGGAGGAAGGGAAGAGGAAAGGAAAGGAGGAAGGGAAGGGAAGGGAAGGAGGAAGGGAAGTGGAGAGGAAAGGGAAGGGAAGGGAAGGAAAGGAGAAAGGGAAGAGGAAAGGAAGAAAAGGGAAGGGAAGGAGGAAAGGAAAGAGGAGAGGAAAGGAAGGGAAGGGAAGGAGAAAAGAAAGATAAGGCAAGGGAAGGAGGAAGGGAAGAGGAAAGGGAAGGAGGAAGGGAAGGAAGGGAAGGGAAGGAGGAAGGGAAGTGGAGAGGAAAGGGAAGGGAAGGGAAGGGAAGGAGGAAGGAAGTGGAGAGGAAAGGGAAGGGAAGGCAAGGGAAGGAGGAAGGGAAGAGGAAAGGGAAGGGAAGGGAAGGAGAATGGGAAGGGAAAAGGAAAGGAAAGGAAGAGGTGGAAATACCCCTCTCTGTGGCTATTTAAAGAAGGAAGTATTTATTTGTTAGGGTGACTTTCTCTGTTAGAGAAGACAGGTGTAATTTGTCCTTCCAGACTGATTATATTAATATTGCCTTTGGAGCTCTTCATGTCCCCAAAAACTGCAAAAAGAAAAAAAAAGCACCAAGGAAGTCTTTCACTTTTACACTTCTGATATATAACAATATTCACGGGTGTAGAGTTGTAATTGCAGGAATGTTCCAATCTCAGATGGCAAACCTCAGATAAAGAATGTTTCCAAGCAAATACAACTCAGGCAAACAAAGTCACTAATCTAAAGGAGGATTAGAGAGAGGAAGTAAACATATGTTAGACTTTAACTAGAGATAATTAATTGTATGGATTACTGTGCTAAACAGTAACGAAAGTTAAGCAGTAACCAAAGTTAACCAGTGATGGAGGATAACTAAAAATGTGTATAAATGCAAGACTAGACTCCAATAAAGATCATCATGATTCAGTTGTTCATGATCAAACAACTCGACTGCCTCGTCATTACAACAAGTGGCGCATGAACAGGGACCCTCTTACTTCATCCGGCAAGGATTTGGTGCACCTTCAACCCTTTGTGGTTTCTTCAACCTTTTGGTTTCTGTAAGTATGGAGTCTTCGCTTTCTGAGGAACAAAGGAAGCATGTAGATGAATTAGGCTATTTGTTGAAGAAAAATAATACCGAGGTACCACAGAGAAATTTCTTAAGGCTGGTCCAGGAGATTGAAGCTCAGTGCCTATGGTACCCAGAAAAGGGGTCTTTAAAATTAACTGATTGGGAACGTATTGGGAAAACGTTGCACACTGAACCTCGAGCAAAAATGGAAGTTTTGCATCTGTGGCATTTATGTAGGCATGCAATTGAAAAATTTGGTCACAATGAACTTTCTCTTTTAACACCTCCACCTTCACGTTATACTAATGCTGTCATTTGTCCCCCTTCTTCACCTGAATATATGTCTTCAATTCCCTCAGCTCCTGCAGATACAGGGCAAAAGCCTCCTGACTCTATTGTTCAGTCTTCTTTTCAGAAAATGGTAGAGACTTGTAAAAGGGATGCCTCTGTCTCAGGAACAGAACTTGCAGAATTACTGTCTGTTTGTCCAGTACAATATTGTCCTGGTCAGGGGCCACAGCTTGGACTGCAAGTAGCAGAATGGGAGGGTCTGCCTTATCAGATCTTAAGAGAGTTAAAAAAAGGCAGTTACAGACTATGGGATTAGTGGTAATTTTACAAGAGGACTTGTAGAAGGAATAAAAAATGTTTATACAATGATCCCTGAAGACTGGAAGCAAATATTTCGCATGATTTTAACATCCATGCAATATGTGGTTTGGGAGAGTGAATATATGAGACATGCTCAGGCTGCTGCTTTAGGAGGGGGAGGAGCATATACAGTTGAGCAGCTATTTGGTTCTGGACCATTTGGTACAATTCCTACTCAAGTTGTTCTTCCTCCAGCTACGTAAACTATTGTTTCTGAATGTGCCTTTCGTGCTTTCTTAAGGTACCCCAAGCTGGAGAACCTAGAGCAAATTTTTCAAACATTCGACAGAATGCCAATGAGCCTTATGCTGACTTTGTTGAGCGTCTGTCCAAAGCAATTAGACAGCAGTTTGATCATCAGGAAGCTGCTGGTGAACTTCTTCACCAGTTAGCTATTGAAAATGCTAATGCAGATTGTAAAAGAGCTTTACAGCCATTAAAGGCTACTGCTCATTACACTCTGGCAGATATGCTGCGAGTCTGCCAGGATATTGGATCACAAATTTATAAAATGCATATGTTAGCAGCTGCTATTCAGAAAGGACAGCGACCAATTTGGTAACTGTTTTAAGTGTAAGAAGCCTGGCCACTTTCAGAAGGACTGTCGTTCTACACCTTCTATGCCTCAAAATCGTCCTTCTAAGAAGTGCCCTATTTGTAAAAAGGGATTTCATTGGGCCAATCAATGTCGGTTTCGGTCGGGAAACTTGCCAATGGGTGTGGCACCCACCCAGAATCCAAAGCGTGCCTTTCCCATCACTCTGACTCCTCCAGCAGTCTCTCTCACTCCTCCCCAGCCACAGCCGGTAGCGCTGTGATCGATTTAATCACTCAAGAGGAAATTGAGTTTAAATTTCCCATGGAAGTTAAAATAGTTCCATCTCAATTTAAAGGTCCTCTTCCTTTGGGATTAGTTGGCTTAATTTTGCCTCGTTCTTCTGCACACAAAAAGGGCTATTTTGTTGTGCCTGGGGTAATAGATTCAGATTACACTGGTATCCTCATGATTCAGATTTGGGTGAATCTTCCTCAAGTTCTTCCTTGTAATTCTTCTGTTGCTCAATTGCTTCTTCTTCCATATGAAAATCCATCTCCTGGTATAGGTAATTGTGGGGATGCAGGATTTGGATCAACTTCTTTATCTGTAGGCTTACTTCATCAGCTGAACTCCTCTCGTCCTTTGTTAACGCTCTTCCTTAATAAACAACCATTTCAAGGGTTTATTGGATACTGGAGCTGATGCTACTGTCATCTTCTCTTTACAGTGGCCAGTACAGTGGCCAAAAACGACAGTTTCTTCATTGTGGGGAATAGGAGGTTCTACAGCTGCTTGGCAGAGTGTATAGCCTCAGACAAAATTCAAAAGGTAGAACCTTATACCTACTTAGGACATAGAATGTTGCACAATTTCTCCATTCCAATTCTTCCTGAATTACAAGCACGGGAATCATATACATTAGTACAATGGCAAAAATTACTTGGCATTATTAATTGGGCATGCCCATTCTTCTACACACGGGTTGTTGTTTTTTCCGCCTTTCTTATTTTTAATCCACTGAAGGCTGAAAACTTCCTTTCATAACTCAACTTTAGGGCTTCTGCAGGATCTTAAATCAGTGTCCCTGGGAGAATGACTTTGAGTGGGAGGCTGTCCTAGGCAAAAGTCTGCAAGAGTGAAATAGTGTGTGTGTTCGTGCTTGGGTGTGTGTGCGTGACGTTGATTTATTTGGGCCACCACAACCTTTGGTGGACAACAGCAAATTTTCAAAGATGGCATCCATGAAGATTCTATACCATTTAGAACAAGGGACTGCAACCTTGGCAACTTTAAGATTTGTGGGCTTCAACTCCCAGAATTCCTCAGCCAGCTGGTTGAGGAACTCTGGGAGTTGAAGTCCACAAGTCTTTACGTTGCCAAGGTTGGAGTCCCCTGATTTAGAAGATAGGTGGTTTTGCAACATCTAAGTGCTCCAATATCTCAGGGGCTGCCACAAATAAGAGGGGGTCAATTTATTTTCCAAAGCACCTGAGTGCAGGACGAGAAGCAACGGATGGAAACTAATCAAGGAGAGAAGCAACCTGGAATTAAGGAGGAATTTCCTCAGAGTGAGAACAATTCATCAGTGGAACAATTTATCTCCAGAGGTTGTGGGTGCTCCAATCGCTGGAGGCTTTTAAGAAGAGATTGGACAGCCATTTGTCTGAAATGCTATAGGGTTGGACTAGAAGACCTCCAAGGTCCCTTCCAACTCTGTTATGCTGTTATTCTTTTAGTAAATAGGACCCAATCCTGCCCTTTGTTCTTTGATATGCAAATGAGTAAGATTTCCTCTACATATCCACCATTTTTGATCAGAGATCCAAAAGGTAAAGGCATTAAGTGTTTCTGACCTAGGTTGCCTTCTAAATCTTAGCTGTTCCTTTGTACTTTTGACAGTCATTTTTACATGCCAAGCGTGTTTCTTTGAAGTCCCTTCCTGCCTTTGTAAAGTTGCTTCCGTTGGTGTGGGGGGAAGGAGAGCAATGGAAGCCCTTCTAGATCGGGAAGAGACACTTTCTGGCATCCAATACGCGTCAAATATATTCTGTGGACCTTCAAGTTTCACTCAGGTTTCTTTTCTTGTCTGTTCGTGTCATTGTTGTTTTCAGCTATTGTTTTCTTCTGAAGCCTTTGAAGGCTTCTGGAGACTTCATCTGAACTACCTTTGGGACAGCCCATCTGGAAAATGCTAATTTAAACCGAAACGGGAAAACAAGCAATGACTTTGTGTCTTTCACAGCTAACCTTTGATACTTGGAAATATATAAGCGAAAGGCCCCTCACGCATCATCACAACATCTCCAGAACCGTAAAGCCTACAAACTTGACATTTGGCATGTATCTTCCTCTCGGCTTCTAGGGGCTCACTAAGAAAGGATTTTTTGAAAGGACCCTCAGAATATTAGTATTTCGTATGTTATTATTATTATTAACATGCTCTGATGCTAAGTAGTTCGACTCCCCCTCCCCACCTGGAAAGAAATCTGTTCCAAATGCAAAACACAAGCGGAGGAGAGGAGCTTCCATTTCACTTTTTAGTTTCACAGCAGCAACCAGCAGCTTTAGTACAGAACAGTTGAGCTAAGCCACGCCCAGGCTCCTTGCTGTCTCCTTCTTGCACGCACACCAAATACTGTTTCAGTTTCCAAACAGCCCTCACTGACAGGACACTAGCCAGATGAATACTGATGGATACCGGTAGGCAGAATTTTCCTCCCCTTATTTTCTTCCCCCAAAACTAAGCCCGATCACATAGTTTCGTAGCGAAGCATGGATATCGAGCTAATACTTTAATAATGGAATTTTCCTGTTCAATGCCAGATCTTGTAAACCAGCACCCTGGAACAGGACTTTCTTTGGTGTGGGCCCCCCCACACACCCCACTGCATACAGAACAAATTTCCCCTTGAGATAAAGCAACAGTGACCTCCTGAAAAAATCGTATTTATTTACCTGGGTGTTTGAGGCTTCACTCAGGTATCCTCACTGCTATTCACACCTGTTGATTGATTTCTTCAGTCTGATGCACTTGTATTTATAAACCGAACACAAGTATGTAAATAGGCAGCTCTGTCTGGCCACATGTGAACAGTTCAGATGAAGAAACAAACCACAGGCCACATTGGCCAAATATAAAAGGCCGAGTTTTCAGCAAACAACCTGGCTGTCCTTTCTTTCTTTTAATCTCCCTTGTCTTACACGAGGCTTGTTTGGTTTGCAGCTAGGCAAGTCGCATTGCAGGGAAGTGATTCAGCAAAGACTTTGACTGACTTCGCTTTATTTTCTCTAATTCAACAAGTGCGTGTTTTTTTGTAAAAAAGGAAAAAAAAAACACCCACAGAGGATTAATGTAGAGATTAGAATAAAATGGAATTATAGGTTATGTGCCATTCTCTCTCTCTCTCTCTCTCTCTCTCTCTCTCTCTCTCTCTCTCTCTCTTAAATCAACTTTCACTGTGCAACAACCTGACAAGACAGGATTACTATGGGCTGGGACACCATATCATATTTCAGAATACTGAGAAAAAAATGAATTGCAAAAAAAAAAGTACATATATTTAACATCCCTATTTCCAACCTCCAGGAAAAGAAATATAGTATTCATGCAAATACACGCACACACATTCATTCTCATTCTCATTCTCATTCTCTCTCTCTCTCTCTCTCCCTCTCCTCCCTCCCTCCCTCCCTCCCTCCCTCCCTCCTCTCTCTCTCCCTCCCTCCGCCCCCTCTCTCATACACATACACACAGAGTATCTGGGAATATTGAGAATATTCATCCTCACCTAGCCACCTTAGAGAGACTGAACAGACAAATTGCATACAAAAAATATATATAAATAAATAGCAGAGCACAACCTCTTGCTAATTTTTTTTCCTTTTCCCAATTCGGTGCTTTCTGAAGGTTTTATCCATTACCATGAAGCATTTAGAAGGGTCTGGAGTTTATGAAGAGCCCAAACAATCTTTTGGGTTTTATCAGATTTTGAAGACAAATAAAGTACCTCCAGAATGAAGGACACAGGAAAAACTAGACTCTCGCTCTCCCCATCATTTTATTCACAAATATTCATCCAGAATGAGAAAAAGACTCCTCTAGATAATTCATGAAGTGTGCTCCTCTCTGGACAAGCCATGATGCATTGCATGGGAATCTAGATAAGCCGGATCAGGATTTTGCCAAGAGTTGCCCTCTAGCCATTTCCAGACCACCTAAGCAACACAGACGAAGGAATTGCTGTCTCCAGGTATATGGAGGACATCAACCTGAGAGGTATTAAAAGACTAGATGACCCCACCCCCCACCCCTTCCTCTCTTCCAAGCAAGCTGAGAGCCTTGGGAGATCTTAGACATAGTCTGGAACAGTATTTCTCCACCTTGGTCACTTGAAGAAGAAGTATGGACTTCACTTCCCAGAACTCAGGCTGACTGAGGGATTCTGGGAGTTGAAGTCCACACACCTCCAAGCTGCCAAGGTCGAGAAACCCCAGTCTGGAAAGAGCTGGCAAATACCCCCTGAGTAGGGGGACAGGAGTTCTGCAGCACCATGGAGAGCTCCTAATGGATGGTATCGAAACCAGATTGACACCCAATACAAGGGATCCCTTTTATTCCCAGCAGGCCCCGAGGGAATCCCCAGAACAGCCCTGTCCCTTAAGTGCAACTCAGATAAAGGCCATTAAACCCCCACAATTACAATAGAGCGAGCCGGAATATGGGAGAGGCAGGTGATGGATGCAGGAAGCTCTTGCAGGATTGGGTGATTTAAGGACCAGGGATCAGGCTTCTGCCTCTGCATTTATAGGAGACCAAGTCATAATTGAGGGAGGGAATAAATTTGCAGGGGCCAAGAATCAAAGTGAAGTCAGAATAGCTATCAATAGTGCTTTAATTTGCAACCCGAGCAAGGCTAGATGGGGGAGGCTACATATATCACGTATGACGGCATACATCAGCCCACCCAGCATCCCTCAGGCCTGCCTGCTTGAAAACATGTCATGCTTTTGGGCTGCAATGAGACAGTAATCCTTGCTGGCAGGATGCCCTGGACACCACACCCATCGCCATAAACCCTGATATGATCCGGAGGCTGAGCAGCCCGATGGAGTTCAGGAGGTGAAAATGGGCAGAGGGAATAAGACCCCCCCCACACACACACAAAGGGGCAGGAGGGCCATGAGATGAGGACCCTGGAGGACCACTTTCTCCAAACTCTTCTCTTCCCAATGTTCTGGGTCTTCAAATGTCGGAAAGCCCATCATGGAAAACCAACACATTTCTTCCTGGCAGAGGGGGAAGGAAGGAAGGGAAGAAGGAAGGATGGCTGGAAGGGAGGGGAGGGGAGGGAGGGAAGGAGGAAGGGAGAGGAGGAGAGGGAGGGGGGAGGGATGATGGATGGATGGATGGATGGATGGAAGGGAGAGAGAGGAGGGAGGAAGGAAGGGGAGAGGGAGGGAGGGAGGAAGGGAGGGGAGAGGGAGGGAGGGAGGAGGGATGATGGATGGATGGATGGAAGGGAGGGGGGAGGGAGGGGGGGAGGAAGGAAGGGTGAAAAGAAGGGAGGGAAGGAGAAAGGAAGGAAGGGAGGGAGAGATGGAAGGTTGGAGGGAGGGGAGGGAAAGAGGGAGAGAGAAAGGAAAGGTGGATGGAAGAGAGGGAGGGAAAAAGGAAGGAAGGAAGGAAGGTAGGAAAGAAAGAAAGAAAGAAAGAAAGAAAGAAAGAAAGAAAGAAAGAAAGAAAGAAAGAAAGAAAGAAAGAAAGAAAGAAAGAAAGAAAGAAAGAAAGAAAGAAAGAAAGCTCATCCCACCAGCCAGCCAGTGAAATGTGGAGAAACTAATATGGGAAGTTAGAGGTGGAGAAAAACAGTCAAGGAATGATCCCCTAAAGGGCAGGAGACCAAAGCAAAGGAATTGAGAAACTGTTCCTCCTTCAAGACATTCCCAGTTCAACAAAACCCAAAAAACCAGCCCTGACCTCCACGATCCAACCCAAACCTTCCTTATCACAACACCTCCCTGCACGATGTTTGCATCCCAGCCCTTCCCCAAATTAATCCAGGGATTAATAATTCTAAACACTCTCCCAGAAAAACAACCTCTGCAAACAAATCCTAAACTGCTTACGACCATTCTCAAAGTCAAGCCCTCCCTGTCTAACCTCTGAAAGATATTTGTTTCATCCCTCAAAGTCGATGCCGAGCGAGGTTCTGTTGTTGACCTGGGGGGAAAAAAAATAATAATAACACAGCAGTTCAACCAGGATGTTTTTCCCTCCTTTTCCTTGGAGGCCCCTAATCCAGGCATTGACAGGAGCCTTCCCCGGGGCAGCTGTTTGTCCTCTTTACGTCAGACGTTTGATCGATGCTCCGGCATGGATCCTGCCGCCTTTGACAACCGAAAAGCTGCCTGCCGATTGACAAACGAGGTGGTGGCTGACAAATTGAAGTGTAGCCTCGACGTTTAGTGTCAACCTTCCAAGCCCTGCAGATAAAAATAGAAACTTCTGTGGGGGGGGGGGAGATTGGATTCAAAATGTCTGTGCCTGCAATTTGAAAGGGTGGCCCCCTTTTCCAGCACTGGCTTTTTCCAAAACCTCCAAAACCTTTTCAACTAAGCCTTGGGGGCAAGATGGGGATGATGTTTCTACAGGTTGAATCATCTCCCTGGGATCCCGAGAAGATCAACGTGACTAGATGTCTTCGCTTGCTGTTGGGGCAATAGAAGTAGAGTCTCGTTTTTGGGACTTGGGAACAAAGTGCAAAAAAAAAAAAAAACCTAACAAAAAGATATAATATCTACAAGCCACCCAATTTTTCAAAGCAGAAGAAATTCTGCCCAGCAGCACTGAAGTGGCATCCCCAAAACAGGGTTACAGGCAGTTCTCAACTTATAACCATTGGTTTACTTCAGGGGTCAGCAACCTCCAGCTCTGGAGCCACATGTGGCTCTTTCATCCCTCTGCTGTCTTTCAAAATTTGCACCGCAATTGCCAATGTGCGACACCCACCATCATGCGATGTATTGAGCTTTTCGACCCCCAGGAGGCTAACCATGGTTAAATCCAAGAAAAGAAACATTTCAGAAGAAAACAGAATCTTTAATTCAACTATATATGCTAGTTTTGTGGCCCTCAGGAAATAGTCAAGCATGGGGAAGCAGTTTTTTTTTTGGCTCCTGGTATTTCCTTTTCTGTGGGAAACAGGTCCTCATGGCCTCTTTGAGTGTTTAAGGTTGCCAACCCCTGGTTTAGTTACACCACAGTTACAACAGCATTGGAAAAGGGGAGTTACAATGAGTCCTTGTAGTTATGATCATCACTGCAGCCCCATGTGATCAAAATTTGGGTACTTGGCAACTGGCATGCATTTACAATGGCTGCAGGATCACAGGATAGCGTGGTCACCATTTGCAACTTTCCCAGCCAATTTCCAACAAGCAAAGTCCATGGAGGCTGATCTGCCGTTCTGTCTGCCTTATCTTTTTTGAAAAAATTAAGTGGTAATGTGTCTTTAATGTGTCTGGCAACTTTTGGACCATAACAATAATTCTGCTGGATTAGTTCAAGGCTCATCCTGTTCTTCTTGTTCAGGGGTCTCCAAATTTGACCACTTTAAGACTTGTGGACTTCAACTCTCTCAGAATTCCCCAGCCAGCTCTTTTCCCCGCACTTTGCTGAAGTCAAGATATATTATGCTTACTGCATACCCACCATCTATTAAGAAAGTTACCGTAAACTGCGGAGTTCTGGGAATTGAACACCACAAGTCTTAAAGTGACCAAGTTTGGAGAGCTCTGCTCTAATCCAAGGCTGGCTGGGGAATTCTGGGAGTTGAAGTCCACCTTAACTTACAAGTGACAGTTCAACTTACAGCTGCCAAGGTTGGAAAATACTGCTCTAACCAATCAGGTGCCTCTCAATGTTTGCAAACAGCAGGCAGACCTACTCTAATCAAAAAGGTACTTAGAGAGGCAATCCCACCCTGGATACCACACCGTGTTTCCTAAATTGGAAAAATTTGCCTTCTGTGAATTTATCCATCTCTCTTTCTGAGCCACACGAATTCATGGGTGTCCACAAGCAATGTGCAATTGAGCATCCATGTCTTCAGAAGATGTGACGTCTCCTTGAAAGTGTTATTTTACAGCAGGGTTGATCTGTGGAACTCCCTGCTCCTAGAAACCCTGGCAAACACAACAGAGGTGGCTGTTTTGGCTATCTGAAAAAGAAAACAAAAACAAAAATTATTCCTTGGATTTGCTTGCATTTTGGAACAGATTCAAACAGAGATCATCTATACCTGGAACCAGAGGGCTAGCTTAGCATTTGGCTCAGCAAAATTTCCTTCATTCCTCTCGCCCTGAAAGGAAAGTGAAGAGCGGAGCATACCAATCGCTCTGGCAATGTACATGCCCTTTTCAGCAATTGGCCTTTAATTGTGAATGCGCTGGAAAAATACCATAAAACATGTGGGCCTGGTTTAGAGAGATGCTGAGATTAGGAAAAAAAGCTATTAGACTGAAGGGATAACCCGTTTCGGGTTTCATTGCGCAGCTGAATTTTGTGTTTAGCTGCCGCAATCAACATACCAGATAAAGGCCCAAACAAATCTAAGACAGACCAGATCCAAGGACCCCACATGGAAAGCCCATATCAGAAACCGTCCCTGGAAACTTAAGGGCTAGAAACTTGTGTTGATTTAAATGAAAAGTGGCACTGATGGGAATATGGCATTGGGCGAGAGATCTGGGTCACCCTGTCCGGTATGAACACAAAGTGGCTTCTCCAGATCAGTGGGTTTGAAACCCCTGGAATACCTCCAGGGCCAGACCAATTTTGGGGTGGGGAAACATCTGGAGGACATCCAGGTTAGGAAGGCTGTACAAGAAGCCTTGCCTTACCATCATTCGTTCAGTGATTGTTTGAAACTATAAGGGCACTGGAAGAAGTGAGGTGCCATTGGTGTTTCCAGTTACAATTGTGGCATATCTCCATGGTCATGGGATCAAAATAGCAATAGCACTTAAGACTTATATACCGCTTTATAGTGCTTTACAGCCCCCCTCTAAGCAGTTTTACAGAATCAGCCTATTTGTCCCCAACAATCTGGGTCCTCGTTTTATCCACCTTGGAAGGATGGAAGGCTGAGTCAACTTTTAGGAAGGAAGGAAGAAAGGGAGGGAGGAAGAAAGGAAGGAAAAGAGGAAGGAGTGAGAGAGGGAGTGAGTAAGGGAGGGAGGGAGGGAGGAATGATGGGTAATAGCAATAACCCTTAGACTTATATACTGCTTCACAGCCCTCTCTAAGTGGTTTTACAGAATCAGCCTATTTGCCCCCAACAATCTGGGTTCTCATTTTACCCACCTCGGAAGGATGGGAGGCTGAGTTAACCTTGAGCTGGTGAGGATTGAACTCCAGAAAGTGGGCAGAATCAGCCTGCAATAATGCATTCTAAGAATTTTGCCACCAAGGAAGGAAGGAAGGAAGGAAGGAAGGAAGGAAGGAAGGAAGGAAGGAAGGAAGGAAGGAATAGCACTTAGATTTATATACTGCTTCACAGTGCTTTATATAGCCCTTTCTAAGCGGGTTTACAGAGTCAACCTTTTGCCCCCAACAATCTGGGTCCTCATTTGATCTACCTCAGAAGGATGGAAGGACAAGTCAACCTTGAACTTGGTGAGATTCAAACTGCCAAACTACAGGCAGCCGGCAGTCAGCAGAAGTAGCCTGCAGTACTGCACTCTCCCCACTGCGCCAGCGCAGCTCTTATGTAGAAGATATAGAAGACATAGAAAATAAATACATCTGGTAAGAGATAGAAAATAAATGCAACAGAGACAGATGTGATCAGTTGTTTTTGATCGTGAATCCTGCCCTACTCCTCCCATCCCAGCAATCACTGGCTGGATCCCATTGGGACACCCTGGGCATCGGGGAGCCCTGAATTAAAATTTGAGCCTCGTAGGAAATTTTCAGTGCCCCGAAACTGAACCCAGGGAGAATTCCTCTAAAACAGGCTAGCTCACATGATGCCAGACAGGCAAGCATTATCAAGACCGGTTGATGTCTAGGCAATAAAAAAATAAAAAAATGAAGCCCAGCCTTTGTCTTCACGCTTCAAGAGTTGCTTGTTCAACAGCCCTTGTTCACCTCTGCCGTCTGGCAAGTAAGTACAGGTTGATGCCAGAATCACAGAGGGGTGATTCTGTTTCTGGGCGAAGTTCACGGTGCTTGACCACTGGCTGTGAAAACAATGAGGCGTGTGAAGGAGGCCTCTTTGCCAGCTGCGCCTCCCAAAATGCCATGCTGAATGCTGAGATGGCCAGTTTGCCATGCCACCAACATGGCAGCTGAGTGGAAAGAATGGATTTTCTGTTAAAGCGCAAGAAGAACGAAGCAGTCCTAGATGGAAGAAGGTGCTTTTGGAAATGGGCTGCTTGTTTGGAGGAGATCCTGGTTTTTAGTGAGAGGTGTTCCTTGTTCTTCTGTGACTTGATCCAGATTATGAGGGGTCCTTGGTGCTCTCTCGGCTTGGTTGCTTTCTTGCAGATGCTTCTAGCACAGTGGTGGCTAACCTTTCTGGGCTCCTGTGCCGAAAATTGCCAGCACCCAGAAGGCAATGCGCGCAGCCCCTCCACGCCCCCTGAGCGTATGCGTGCGATCCTCCCTGCCATCCCCTTACCTACACTGCACAGTAGGAAGGAAGGAAGCCTCTGTAGTCTTTGGAGGCTGAAAAATGGGCCCGTTTCATCACTTCCAGTATTTCTGGAAATACAGGAAGTGACTAAACGGGCCTGCTTTTCGGCCTCCAAAGGCTGCAGAGGCTTCCCTTGAGCCTCTGGGAGGCCGAAAAAGGCCCAAAAATCAGCTGGGAGGCGCATGTCATAGGTTTGCTTCACGGTTCTAGCACATCTAGCACTGATGATGTTACCTAGTTTGAGCTTGGTTGCTTTCTTGTAGATGTTCCTAGCACTGATGACATTATACGGTTGGGTAATGAAACGTCTGCAAGAAGACCGCCAAGCTCAGAAAGCACCAAGGAATTCACAGTTCAAGCCTGAGCTACAAATATTTTATTTTAACAATCCAGAGTACTTTGGTCACTTTTATACCCAGTGCAAACTGTAAGGGATACGATCCAAACCAACGAAGTTCGATTTAATTTATCTTGGAATGTAATTAAAACGAAAGAAGAGCTGAATTTGCTAACTCAACACTGATAATCTAAGCCCTCTGCGGATGCGTATTTCGTAATTGTCCTCTTTGGGGACATTAAACATTTAATCTTCTGGAGGTGCCTGCAATCTTGGCTAAAACGTTGAGTTAACGTTTCCATTCTTCTTCTGCTGCTACTTGCCATGCACAATGGGGAAATATGTTTCAAGGACAAACCAGAGAACTGTTTTGGGCCAATGAGGTCGTTTCCAGGTGGGATCTGCATGGGTTTGTTTGGTTGTTGTGTTGGCTGAGCCTCAAACGATCCCGTTTCTCTTCACTCACAAGTTTTGGCCTCCTGGAAGGCTGTAGAGGAGGCTAGAGGTTGGGGGAGATGACCTCATCTTGAGAAGCTTTCTTAGCTGCACTAAATCAGTAAAAGAAGAAGAGGTCCCTGCTAAGGGGTGGGCTATGCCACCCACCAATTGCTGGGTGGGACAGCCACAGGGAGGACTTGGGTGATAAGGCTGAGGACCTCTGAATCACCTTCTCCAAAGCTAGATCATGCTTGGTAGGGTCCTATTTATTATGAAATGATTGTCATCATTTTTATTGAAGGGTAGGATGAAGCACACAGGAGTCACTTTTAAGCCAAGTTATATTTGGAACCTCTTCTCTACAGATAGTCCTTCAGTTATAACCATCATGGAGCCAGTCCATAGCAGTCGTAAGTTGCAAACATTGTTAAACAGATTGGTCATACGGCCGACCCAATTTTACCTCTTTTTCTGTTGTTGTTGTTGTTGCAGTGGTTGTTAAGCAAACTTGGCTGTCGTAAAAAAGAAACCGAGGTTTACTGAATGCTGCAGTCATTAAGTGAAACCCACTGTTCGTTAATGGCATGGTTTTGCCGTAAACTGGACGTAAGTGCCCGTTTTTGGTAAAACCATAGTAAAACACGGTCACCTGACTGCAGGACACTGCAAACAATCACAAATGTTACAGTGTGGTTGAGTGTCAGAACTTCAATCCAGGTTATACATTACCTTTTTTTTCAGGTCTGTCGTAACTTTGAATAGTTGCTAAGCAACTGGTCATAAGTCAAAGATTACCTGTACTGCTAAACCACACCCACACACATCAGAAACAAGCTGGGGTTAGTCAGGTAGGTTGGGCTTAATATACTGTATTTATAAAACATAAACAGAAAGGGAGGAAGAGAGGAAGGAAGGAAGGGATGACGAAACAAGACTTGATTTTTATTTTTATTTTAGCATTCAGGACATTTTCAAATTCTAGTGTGCGATCTTGTGAGCTTTAGCAGATCAAAACACATCTTTCAATGTGCCAGCACTCATGATCTCAAGCACAGATCTTAAGGCCAGCTAAGTTAGTCCTTTGTGACTGCCAATAGACAGGCGCTCAGAAAGTTAAGAGAGTTGGTTGACCAACGAGGAAATTGCCAATTGTTCCATTCATGACTTGTAGCTGGAAATCTTAAGATTTAATCTTCGGTCTTCTTCATTTCTGGAGTCCTTGCTTTGAAAGCACAGTCACTCCTGAAAACTGCAAACAAAATCCTTCTTGCCAGAAGATATGAAGTCAGAGTTTTTATAAACAAGAGCTGTCTATTTTAAGAATCCGGCAATGGCTCCACAAAGTAGTAACACATTAATATTGCATTATTATAAGAACAATTTCCCCAGGCAGATGTTCTTCATTTATTTATCCTAACCCCCCCAAAGAGCTGGTTGATTAGGCATGGACTGAACAATGTTCAGATTATTGTTGTCAAATCTAGAGCTGGGTGTAATCAATTGATTAGCTCGCCGGTAACCCAGGATGCCTTTTGAAATAAAAATGGAATGATGAGAGGATAATTCTTTCATAAAAAGCTGGTATGTCACCCAGTGACAAGTTTTTCCTCTGAGTTGAGGTCGCTATGGCTGGAGAGACATAGTTGAGGTTTTTTAATATCTGAGGATGATCAAATAAGGTTAACGCCCAGCCCAGAAATGTGACACTCTATGGGTTTGTGAAGGACCTACTCAACTTCAAAGCAAAGAAAGACACTAATTCTGTTGTGGTTTCATGGCAATTCTGCCAGTTGTGTATGTATTTGAGATCTCAAAGAAGATTTACGAAATCTGGAAGCTAAATGAAAGAAGCAAACTCTCTGGGAAGAGAAATGTCAGAGAGAAGGGTGAAGATGCTAAGAGTACCGCTGGCCTCCAGCTTAAACCTAGTGAGCCCTGAGATGGGAATGATTATTAACATTGTGTTTTTAGATAAAATAAATGATAAACTCCTGACTGGCTATGTGCCTTACCAATCTTCCCAACGGCCTCGTTTGCAGAAGCAACGAGCACTGGAGGCTTCCTTTTGGTAGCTTCCTTTGAATTCTACATGGAGGCTAGGCTGGAAAAACATCACCATAGGTAATCTTGTTCTCCTGTTTAAGAGCGCATTGCCAAAACAGTCCAGTTTGCATCACTGCTGCCTATAACAACTGGCAGGCTTTGCAGAATGGATAGCCAAGACTTGTTAAGTAGCTGTTGGGTTACAATCCAGAACCCTGGGCTGGAATCTCTTGGCAATCGGACTTGGCTCAGGGCCTCCCTTCTACAAATGCTCTCAATCGCTTGCTTTCACGGCCATTAAAGAAATCAAGAACTCTCCCCCCCTTCTTCTTCTTATTTCTTTTTCAAAAAAAGAATCAGGACTCGAAAGGAAATGCAAATTTAGATCAGGGTCAGAGGCATACAAGGGCTCTGTAGCTTCCTTTGATGGAAAGTCTTGAGAATTTTCCAAGGAACTGCATTTGAAACTGAATGCTAGGAGAGATTCTCCCTCTCTCTCTCTCTCTCTCTCTCTCTCTCTCTCTTGGGAAGAGGGCAAAATGAGTTGCAGAGGCCATCGTGAACTTGATTACACACAGAGAGAAAAACACTTCATCCCCCTGGTTACTTCTTGAAGCTTGATGAGGGCACCAAGGAGGACAATCATCTGCCAGAAGGACATGTTCTAATTTAGAGGCATAGAATATTTACCAAAATCACCAGGAGCTGGACAACTTAAATACCTGCTTTTCCTTCTTCTTACCTTAAATAACCTTTGCCTTCAAAACTGGAATTGAACATTTGAAACCATGTTGTAATTCTGCCAATTAACAAGGATGAGAAGGTTCCTCCCATTGCCTGTATTTATACTCTACATATTCCATGCAGTCAAATGCAAATCTATCATTTTGTTTCATTTTATAAGTGGATAGAAAGTAAGCTTCAAATTTCCCATAGAAGAAACAGCAGCAGCAGCTGGAGGAGGAGGGGGGAGGGAGGGAGGGGGAGGAGGAAAGAATATGTGGGGGAGGCAGGGGGGAGTCACACCAATGCCCATACGCACCGAGTTGTCACTTTAAGAGAGGACAACTTGACAGAAAACCTAGTCTTCAACAGTCAAAGAAATTTGAGTTGATTATGTGAAGAATACACAGTCAAGGATAAGATGATAGATAAATAGACAGATGATAGATAGATAGATAGATAGATAGATAGATAGATAGATAGATAGATAGATAGATAGATAGATAGATATGGATAGACAGACAGACAGACAGACAAACAGATTAATAGATTTATAGATAGATGATAGATAGAGATAAGATGGATGGATGGATGGATGGATGGATGGATGGATGGATGGATGGATGGATATGGATGGATGGATATGGATGGATAGACAGACAGGCAGACAGAAAAATAGAGATAGGATGGATGGATAGATAGATAAATAGATAGATAGATAGATAGATAGATAGATAGATAGATAGATAGATAGATAGATAGATATGGATAGACAGACAGACAGACAGACAGATTAATAGATTTATAGATAGATGATAGATAGATAGAGATAAGATGGATGGATGGATGGATGGATGGATGGATGGATGGATGGATATGGATGGATAGACAGACAGACAGACAGAAGGATAGAGATAGGATGGATGGATAGATAGATAAATAGATAGATAGATAGATAGATAGATAGATAGATAGATAGATAGATAGATAGATAGATATGGATGGATGGATGGATGGATGGATGGATGGATGGATGGATGGATGGAGAGAGAAGAGAGAGAGAAATGAGGATCCTGATCTTGGAAAGGAAAACCTTTCTTCCTGAAATCCTTCTATTAAATGATTCAAGAAATCATCTTAAACACTAGATAAATATCTAATTTCAGGCTGGTTTTCCCCATCCATGTACCCCCAGTTGCTTTGGAAGAGGGCTAAATGGTAGGCGAAACCACCTTCCTTTGATAAACTCCCATTGGCTGAACTTGTACGACACACTCAGCCACAAACAAGCCCGATTCCTTTTCGCTTTACATCCTGCACGAACCAGCTCCAAGTCTTTTTGGAAGGATAGAAGCAGATGTCCCCTGAAATGTACCCCCACCTCTGGAATTTGGCCTCCTCCTTTTGAGTCCCTGTTTCACAAAAACATTAAGCCAGCAGCAGACCAGAATCGTGTTTAACTCCCCTTACAATCTCTTGGGTAATTTTGAACTCCAGAGCGGCCAAGCTGAGTTTGCCAGCCCCACCAAACCACAGACCATAGCTAATAAATCACAATGGTTGACCTTAGACAACATGCTAAGCCAAAAGAAGCAAACCACATCACATGGAACAATCATCCTGGTCCCCACAGGACACAACGACATGATGCGGTTCAGTTGGCTTTCAAGTTGCTGGCACAACATTTGTTCGGGGGTTTGCATTCTTAGGATCTCTTTGGTCCTTCTGAATGATATTCACAATTGCTTTTAACTTCAGTATCTCCCTTTCACGTAGACTCTGCCTAGATCAGAGGTCTCCAAACTTGGCAACTTTAAGACTTGTGGACTTCAACTCCCAGAATAGCTGGCTGGAAAATTCTGGGAGTTGAAGTCCACAAGTCTTAAAGTTGCCAAGTTTGGGGACCCCTGGCCTAGATGGTGGACACCGGACAAGCTGCATAATGAATTTTTTTTTAAAAAAAACCTGATTCATATAGCCTTACTATCCCATTTTAAGAAGAATAACAGCAACCACAGAAAACCACCTGCATATCATCCTTTCCCTTTCTCTCAGACATGCAACAAGCTACCATAAAGATGCATGCATGCATGCTTGATAATTAATTAATTAAGATTCCTGGTCCCCACCCTCCTTGTGGAAATCCTTCCATGGTTTCCACCCCAGCCTTTTATAAGCGTTAGGCTTTTTCCTCTCAGTTGCAACATCCTCAGAGGAATTTAATTCTTCCTAATATAGCTTTCTTCTCTATTTCATTCTTCCCCCCCACAAAAATTAGTAATAGCACCATTTTGCTGTTCGCATAGCATGTTCTTTTGTAAGAAAAGGGGTTAGCCACTGAGCCACTGCAGTAGTGGTGGGATTCAAAAATTTTTACTACCAGTTCTGTGGACGTGTCTTGGTGGGCATGGTGTGGCTTGGTGGGCGTGGCAGGGGAAGGATACTGCAAAATCCCTCCCCGCTCCTGGGGGAAGGATACTGCAAAATCTCCATTCCCTCCCCACCTCACTAACCTGCTTTCCAGCTCCGTTCTCCTGTGCAGGGCAACCAAAGGAGACCCAGCTGCTCAGCTGGGACTCAATGGGAGGCAGAAAATAGATGGGGGCGGGGCCAGTCAGAGACGGCATTTGCCGGTTCTCTGAACTACTCAAAATTTCCGCTACCGGCTCTCCAGAACCAGTCCAAACCAGGTGAAGACCACCTCTGCATGGCACTCCCTACAATCAATCAATCAATCAATCAATATCAATCAGAATAGGGAAGGGACCTCGGAGAAAAGGGTTATAGCAACTTATATCCAAAGGTATATAAATTAAGAGATGGGTAGTAAAGAATGAAAGGATCAGGTCAAGTCAGAGACAAGGGTCAGTGGTTGTTGCAAACACAGGTGGTCCTTGACTTACAACAGTTCATTTAGTGACAGTTCTAAGTTAAAACAGCACTCAAAAAAGGTGATTTACGGCCATTTTTCATACTTAGGAACTTCGTAGCATCCCATGGTGGCACGATTTACATTTAGATGCTTGACAACTGGTTCACACTTATGACAGTTGCTGTGTCTCCCGGGGCCACGTGATCCGCTCTTGTGACCCCTCTGACAAGCAAACTCAACGGGGAAGCCGGATTCACCTAACAACCATGTGACTCATTTAACAACGGCAAGCGATCTGCTTATCAAACGCGGCAAGAAAAGCCATAAGACGTGGCCAAACTCAACAGCTGTCTTGCTTAGCAACCTAAATTCTGGGCGCCATTGTGGTCATAAGTCAAGGACCATCTGTACTCCCGTAGGTCTTAACGAGGAGGGATGTCACTAAAACAGAAGATTTACTATGAATGGAAAAGGAGCTAACACGATTATGTTTTGAAATGGAATAAACGTCAGAGAACTCTCTCGAGGGCTATTAAGCGTGCCTTGAAAATTGAAATTTCCAACTCCAGAAACAGTATATCTTTAATAGAAGAAATACGACTCCAATGTGTTTATTGCATAAATTTATTTTTATTTCCAATAGTTAGGCAGGAAAGCCTCCAACGAGCGAAACCCATCTATCTCTGTGATGCCAGAAATGTGGGCCTTGGGAGAAGACCTGTGATCTCGCTGGGATTTCCTTCTGTCTTCATTTTTTTCCAGCTCACTTTAATCAAGCTTCTATTTTCTCTTTCTCTCTCTCTCTCTCTCTCTCTCTCTTTTTTTAAAAAAAACATTAATTTCTTTTCCTTTTCTTTTCGCCAGAAGGACCCCCGGGATGGCTTGTGTTTTATTTTTCTTTTAGACAGCGTTTTAAAAAGAAAAAAGAAAAAAGAAAAGAAAGGAACAAGAAGAAAAGAAAGCAATAGTTTCCTTTCATGCATGCATCTGTGACAATTTGTTGAGCGGGTATCAAAAAGAATAAAACAAATAAATTTTAAAAAGCTCTTCGGTGCTCCAGGGGCTGCTCTGCAGCCTGCCAAGTTCATGGTATGAGCTGGATATTTCGAGCCAAAGTCTTACGCATCGTGTCATCGAGGGATCACATTTACAAATAAGATTAAGAAGTGATATAAAATCACTCTAAAGGGAGATAACTCACTTGCTGGTGCAGAGCTAAAGACCGGATTGATCTCTTGGCATCGGCGAGCTCGTTGCCATTGGCCAATAACACCCAGCAATTACTCAGAATTCTGGTACATGATGTTTCTTTGCCAGCGTCATCACGGAATCAGGTTCTCCTCCTCTTACAAAGCCAACTTAACCTCTGTGAGTTCAGAGGCTGGGTGGGGAAAACAGGGTAGGAGCTTTCCAGTGTAAAGCTCTGTAGAGCTCCTTTGGGGCCTATCCAGCAACGAAGAATCCAGATCGTTGTTATTTGCAGTCATGAAAGAACATCCATTTTGCTGGCAGAAAAGGCCCTGTCACCTGTTTCTCATACACAATTATACATACGTACTGTAGGAGAAGAGCCGCCACAGCTGGGGGCAGAGTTAAGCAAGTCATCAGCTTAGAGTCATTACATTCCCACAAATAATACAAGCCCTCTTGAATTCTGTCAAACCTTATCTGAAGCCAATTTGCTATTGAAGTTTAGTTGGCCACATTCTCGTCTATAGGTGTGAGCAATAAATCTTCTGAACTGTAACTTAATGCATGGTCCCGATCCTTTGCGCCTGACCCCGAAAGGACAGGATACTATGGCTTCTGATATCATTGGGTTGAGATGAGGTTCCAAAAGATGGAAGTTCGCTTCATTTAATTAGGTTGTTGTTATTTGCAGTCATGAAGTAAAGCTATCTATCCTCTCTCTCTCTCTCTCTCTCTCTCTCTCTCTCTGTGTGTGTGTGTGTGTGTGTCTGTCTGTCTGTCTGTCTCTCTGTCTGTCTCCCTGTCTCCCTCTCTCTGTCTCTGTCTCTCTCTGTCCCTCTCTTTAGCATCCATCCATCCACCCATCCACCAACCAACCTACCTACCTACCTATCTTGTTTCTAGGAGCTGAATATGACCTCACGATTTCCACTTAGAAAAAGCTTCCCAAGTGACAAATTTAAACTGCGAGACCACATAAGCCAGTCTCTTCTATCCTTTCTTTCTTTTTCTCTCTTGCTTCTAAAACACTTCCCTCCCTCTCCCTCTCCCCCCCCAACCCAAAAAATCCACCATTACATTTTGGTTAGCCACAGTGCCACCTGCTGTTTGGATCATCCGTCAGGGTCTTTCAAATGGTCCTTGGGTTACTGCCCATTGTGTTGTTAAAGAGAGCCTCAATCACGTGTATAAATGACATGGTATTTTGACTGGAGTTTCTTTTTTCAGAATTCAGAACTCCCTGGGATTTGGGACAATTTGGCATAAGGAGGACAGGATGGTGAGAAGGTACTCATTTCCCCCCCCGTCTTCTCTTTCTGTAGCGCCATTTTCATCTATCTCTTTTCATCCATGGGAATGAACTGGGAAAGATGCTCAACCCTCATGACCACAAAGACTCAATCACCCAGGCCAAAGGTGTCAAAATCTGACCTATTGACCTATTGGCAAGCATTTGGGGGAGAACCCCTGGTGTGGCAAGAGTTGGTACCTTCCAACGACTCTCTACCTTTCTGCCTAACTCCTTTTTTACTCTGGCTGACAAAGCTGCTTGGATGAGCAACGAAATGTCTCAGATTTGAACGAAGTGTGATCCAGGTGCCATGATTCAACCTTTAGACATGCTCACCCCTTGAGATGAACAGTTGGAGGTGTACTGAAGGCAAATGAACAGGAGGGAAAGGGTTTGCTCTCTCTCACACACACACACACACAACACACACACACACACACACAGAGACATTCACTCACAACCTTTGCCAATTTCTGTCCAGATTATTTGGAGCTTTCCAAAGAAGAAAAACCTGAAATGGAGGTGGGCCCATTGTTTCGACTAGTATCGTTTGTTGTCTATCGTTGGTAATCCCAGCAACCTATTACCTGCCCTGTTTTTAGAGCCAATTAATCCCCAAATCATACAATTCTGTTCCTATTCCATCATATTTTACAGTACAAGGACACATCCCAAAATGTTATCAAGTTTTAATGAATCATTCACTTCTTTGCATTTTTTTTAATTGCAGAAAATGGAGAAGCATGGAAGAACCTAAGTCTAAATAAGTAAGTAAGAAGGTGGAGATCTTCCTAATTTTTTTTGTTAATCGCAGAATCTTTTGTGGTTTTTATTTCTTCTGCATTTGAAAGAAAGAAAGAAAGATTAGGCACATGTCAGAGTGAGCTTAGGAAATAATGAAATACATGTATTATAAAAATTAAAAAAAAAAACCACTGGAGGAAAACATTTGAACTCTGCCAACTAGGTTTTTCAAAGCATTGCAAAACCTCTACATTGTTAGCTTGAGGATCTGGCTGCAGCACTTTCTTCTTTGGCCTATGACTCTAAGGCGGTAGAGATTCCATGTGAATAATGATGTGGGAAGGTCAAGAGAAGGGTAGCAAATGAAAGGTGGGACATAAAAGCCAGCAAGGGATGATCTCACTTCTTGGAGCGCTCTAGAAATGAGGGGTGGGCGGGGGCCCCCGAAAGTGAGGAAGAACCTGGCTAGAACAAAGATTGCTTCAGACTTGGCTTCCTTCTTAAGAGGGTCAGAGGGTTGGTGACTTGGAACTTCAGAGCCAAATGTGAAGTTGTGAGGTCCAAGAAGACAACTGGAAGGGAGGAAAGAGAAGAGGGATCCCACAAAACCTGGAAGTCCACAGAAGGTAGAACTTCGGGGATATGTCCTGGAAGAATCCCGTTCCTTATCCAGTAGGATGAATGATGATTACAAGCTTTTCTGTATTTCTTAATGATTTCCATATTCATTTGTAGATTTAGCAGAAGAACAAAGGTCTTGTCCCAAAGGTGCTTTTACAAAAGGCAACAGCGTTTTCTTGAAGACATTTCTCTTCTCATCCAAGAAGCTTCTTTATCTCTGACTGAATGGTGGAGGATAGAAGGATTTCTATTCCTTGCGGTCATCAAGGAATATAAATCACTATAAATCCTTCCATCCTCCACCCATTTTGTCAGAATTGAAGAAGCTTCTTGGATGAGAAGTGAAACGTCTTCAAAGTAAAACAAAGTCCAGTTGCCTCTTGGGGAAAAAAAAGCACCTTTGGGACAACCATGACGTGGCTGGCTGAGAATCTCCATAGACATGTACTCAACCATTAGCACTCTGTGCCTGGAGAATTTTGAAAGTCCAAGCATTTAGTCATGCATGATACCCCAACCAGGTCCCACCTACCCCAATATAATAGAGAAGAATTGGGTTTCAGTTAATCCAAAAGACTTTCAGGAGTCTTGTTCTGTTTGTCTGACACAAAAATTAGATTTCTGTTGTTTGTTCAATATGTCACCAAAGTCTTCTGAAGGATTCTTGGAGATGAGTTGGTGCTTGATGGACTTAGCCAATGCACTTGAGAAGGGAAAGAGTCTGTCCAGATCATCAGCTTCAGCTTGGCATCAATATTTCTGCCACCGAAAACCCTTTTCCAAGCTTCAGTAAATTGTTTTCATCTCGCAATCATGGGCAATTATACCCCAACCTCATTAGCTTTGCCTTCCTTCAGGTCAACGCATAAACATTCTGCAAATTAGCAATCAGCATAAAGCTGGCTTTTGGGAGAGATCATCTGATATAGCGCAGACACAGATGGACGTGCATCCTTCAAAACAAACATACCTGTGGACCATCACACGTGAATTTCTTCCATACTTTTCGCCCATAGTTGGAATGACTCAAATAACCCCAGAGGGGTGCAAAATTGGGCATTTTTGGAACAGAATTGCTGAAAGTGGTGATATTATAAGAGGCTTTCCATGAAAATAAGAAGCTTCCTTCTTGGAAATATATATACATATTATAATTATATGTATGTATGTATGCGTGTGTGTATGTATGTATGTGTGTGTGTATATGTATGTGTATATATATATATATATATGTGTGTGTGGTTGTGTGTGTGTGTGTGTGTGTTATTCAGCTTTGTTCGGATATTTTCCATCGTCATTGTAGTTGTGCTTTTAAAGTTGTAGTGGTTTGCAGATTCATCTGCCATCATCAGGCTTCTATATTGTGTTCGCCAGAATCAGACTTTCTTCATCCTGATTGCCGTTCTGTGTTTAAATTTCGGAGCCCAGCCAATCAGGATGCTGTGCACAGAATGGTTTTTAAATCTTCATCCTGAATCACAGACGAACACAATACAGAAGCCTGATGATGGCAGATGAGATTCTGCTGAAACGTTGCTACAACTTTAAAAGCACAACTATAATGACGTGGGAAAATACCCGAACTAGGGAATTAAAAGTTTCTTTTGCTGGGATCGTTATCTTTCTTTTAAAATGTCAAATTTAATAACCAAGCCCAGTCACATCAGAAGTCTTAACGGCATACAGCTCCTCCTCCTCCCCCTCCCCCTCCTCCTCCTCCTCCTTCTTCTTCTTCCTGGTGTTATTCCCATGGTATGGCTGGGTCTGCATAATAATATTCTAATATCCATGTCAGTCTTCTTATATTACCTAAATGTATTCTTTTCATCGTGACTATCCTGGAAATATTGTATGTGGGAAGTCGTAAAAGAAAAGAAAAGTCGTAAAACAGGGCAAGACTCACGTACCAAATGTCTCACTTAGCAACAGACACGTTGGGCTCAATTGTGATTGTAAGTCGATGGCTTCCTGTATTGGGAAACCCCAGAGTGGAATCCTTGTCTTTTTTCCCCATTTTAATACAAATTAAAATGTGTATTAAAATTGATCTACTTGTTCAATGATAGAGGAACTTGTTACACCCCTGCTCCCGGTGTAATGCAACCCTTAAGGTTATAAGGAACCTTATTAGGTCCTGGCATATACATGTCTCGCCAAGTTGCTTGTGAGATAATAAATCCATAGATCTTTCTGGTATCACAATCTTGTTGTCGCTGAAGCTTTGGATGCAAACAGAGCCAGCTTTGATCTTGAGCATCTCTGCAGCCCTGGAAATTTTAGCTGGTCACTACTGTTGAGAGAACAAACCACCCTGCTAAATATTGGTACCTTTTGCTTGGGTATAAAAATTACCTTTTCCATTTGATACCATTACAACTTCAGCAAATGAAGTAACTCTCCTGAGTTACTATTCTCCTAAAAAGAAAAAGAAAATTAGCAGTCTCCAGGGCATCTCCTCAAACTGTGGTCTTTTTCAGGACTCTGTCGTTGTAAATCATCCTTGGCAGATGTTTATCCAGCCTCTTCTTTCTCTCCCTCCCATTCCCTCCACTCTTGAAAAACCTCCATGGTGAAACGTCTCACAGCTTCCCAGTTAGTTATGGATCCTCTAATCCAGGGGTCTTCAAACTTGACAGCTTTAAGACTTGTGGATTTCAACTCCCAGAATTCCTCCTCCAGTCATGTTAGCTCAGGAATTCTGGGAGTTGAAGTCCACAAGCCTTAAACTTGCCAAGTTTGAAGACCCTTGGATGAGAGAGAAAGAGAGAGAGAGAGAGAGAGAGAAAGAGAGATTAGATGATAGATAGATAGATAGATAGATAGATAGATAGATAGATAGATAGATAGATAGATAGATAGATAGATAGATATGGAGATAGAAGATAGATACTGTAGATCAGGAGTCTTCAAGACTTGTGGACACCAACTCCCAGAATTCCTCTTCCAGTCATGTTAGCTCAGGAATTCTGGGAGTTGAAGTCCATAAGTCTTAAACTTGCCAAGTTTGAAGATCCATGCTCTAATCCCTTACATTTTAACCCTCATAACTGGACCTAGATTTTAAAAAGGGAAAAGAGAGATTTTTGGAAAAGAGGTTCATAGGCAAATATTATTAGCACACGCCTGCCCAATGCACAGGTTCTTCCCCTCGTGCTGTCCCTGCGGTCCCGAGAGAAGTGTCCTCTACAAGCAAAGATGGCGACGCACCCACCCTGTCCAAAAAACAGAGCAGGCCAGATGTTTGCAAAAATGTTCTCTGGACCTCGAGCAGATCTACAGGCGTGCAAAAATCATGACGATGCCAGCATGATTTGCTTCAGCACCTCTCGGCATGCTGCTTTAAGTAGCCTCTCGGATGCTTCCAGCTCTTTCATCCCATCTATTTGTCCAAACTTTCCCATCTCGCAGAGTTTTGATTCTTTAGGGTTTTTTTTTCTTTTTTCTTTTTGTTTTTTTGTTTTGCCTCGAAAGGAAATGACTGTCCCTTATGGAAACTTTTCTGCAGAAGCCAATAAAAGCTGGCTGGGAGGGAGTGGGGGGGGGGAGAATGCTGCAAAGACAACTTTACAAAATGGTTCAAAGCCCCCCCCCCTTCCCCTGGCATTCTGGGTTTTGGAGGATAGCAGAGATGGGGGTGCTTATTTTTTTTTCTTTTTTTTGCATGACACGATTGCAAGATTGCAAAGGAGGAAGAGGGTGAGGGGCAGTTGAATTTGCACAAAGCGGCTCGCAGACCTTGGATGTTAAAATATACACCGAAGAATGAAAGCTCCTCAGATTTTCAAAGAAGAGGAATGCTGAATGTCGCACCGTACCTAAAGGGATCTGAAATTAAACCATCTTGCTTGCAATTCTAAAAGCAAACATTACAGAGACCGGCCAGACTTCAACCGTGTTGAGTATCCAGTCCACATGCCTTCCTTACAGCCTGGAAAGATGTGGAAAATGGAAACTCGACCAACCACTCAACCTCTGGGCTAGGTTCAAGAATGGCGTCTCTGAATCATGCAGGGTTCAGTTCTACAATGTTGAGGCTGACCTCCCCACACGTTGCACAAAGCCATGGTTGGCTTAACCATGATTGTCTATGGAGTTTTGGTACAAAATTTGGTCATGGCTAGGGGGAATGGTGGGGTTAAAATTAGTTATATACCAGAGATGTTCTTACTAGGAATAATGGAAGAGAACTTTAATGAAGCTGATACCTATTTAATTATAATCACATAATCACGGCAGCAAGAATGCTATTCGCCCAAAATTGGAAAGCAAATGAAATTCCAAGTGAAGATGCTATAATGGATAAGATTTTTTCCATGCGCTGAAATAGATAGGTTGACACTAGAATGGAAAGAACAAGATAAATCAGGATATTATAAAATATGGAACAAATTTTATTATTAGAGGGACATGAAAGGGTGTTCACAAAACTGAAATAAGAATTTAAGATGAAGTAGAAATGAGGTGAAAGATCTTATACCTGAGGTACAAGAATAAGAACTAAAATGGTACAAAGCTTAAATGTATACATACATACATACATACATACATACATACATACATACATACATGTTTATATCTTTCAATCTTTTCTAATGTAAAATGTTTTGATTGAAAAGTATGTCAAAGAAGACCACCACGTTCAATATTTTTAATTTTTTTTTCAATAATTGTTTTTTTAAAGAATGGCGTCTCTGAATCTCTGGGGTTAGGTTCTACATTTGTAAGGCTGAGCTCCCCACATGTTTCACAAAGCCATGTTTGGTTTAACCATGTGATGACCCAGGGCATGGCACAAAGGCAACACAGTCAAATAAGCAATAAGAATCCCTTTATTATCTCCAACTTTGCCCCCAATATCCAGGTTCCCTTTTGGCTGGAGAAAAACTCTCCCAGGAACAGCCTTTAACTGTAGAAAATTAAGTCAAAAACATGGTCAATACAAACTGTAACTTAAAGTCCAAACAAGCCAAACTGAAGTAATTAGTTTGGCAAGGCAGGAGCAAGAATTTCAGACTTGAAGGCACAGCAAAACTCACATGGTTGGGAAGATGCCAGGAACACAGATAACCCATGACCGTACAAGCTAAAGTCATGTTTGCTCCCAACAGCTTGCTGTGCACAGCTTCCTCTTTTATACACTGTGTTCCCAGCTGCAGCTAATGAAGGGAATCAGGGCCCTTTCCTCCCCCATAATCCACGCAACTCATGTTGCTCTCTTCTCCATTCCTCCCTACATGCCCTTAGGATGAAGAGGGGGTGGGCCTGTGTCTTCCTCTGAACTCCCTCTCCCTTGTTTTCCCTCTCCCCTGCTCTGCACAGCCGGACTTTGCCCTTCCCCGGTTTCCTCCACAGCCAATGGAGCCATACTCCCACTCCCTGTCAGCTGTTCGTCCTCCTCCTCCGAGTCAGATTTCGACGGGCATGACAAACCATGGTTTCCTGGTTCTGTACAATGCAGTAAACAATGAAGCCTGTTTTGACAAGCCAAAAGGGTTGGCTGCACCCCAAGATGCCAGACCAAGACTAAGCAAGGCTCCAAAGTGGTGTGTGATTTCCCTTTGGTTGACCCATCTTTATATCGTTTCCAAGCTTTGGGATTGGATGAACCATCCAAGATTTATTGTTTTAAGTCATTCCTTAATCTGTTTTTTTTTTAAATTCAAAGAAGCCTGCATAAGAGCAACTTCAGTTACTCTTTTCCTAACCTGCCAACTTTGAGAACAAATATATATTTCCCCCCCAATTAATGAAAGGAAGCAAAGTTATTCCCTGCTCATTTTATACAAATCTATTGTGGCATGTCCTGGAATCCAGTTTGCATTTTGGAAAGGCAGATCCTGTTATAGTGACTTCCTTCTGCTGATGGGCAAAGACCTGGGGATCTTTCAGTTGTGGTATGCAAAGCCAAACACAAACCAGTATTTTCCACCATGGTTGTAATTTTGGCCTGTAATTTTATCACTCAAATCTAAATCCACTTCAGAAACACCATAAACTAATTGTCACTGTATAAACTTAAACTTTGTGAGCGGTTTTGAAGAGTGATTTAATAAAAGGAAAATAAAAAACAAATGTGAGCTGCTTTGGTTTTTTTTTGGCAGAACAGAAAATAGCCAAATATTCCTTACAGTGCTGTTCTCTTGTCTGTTTGATTGCAGATATCCAGCATTAAAACTCCGTAAAACCCAGAAGGATTCACTTATTTTTGGACACAGAGTTAGCTTATTCAACATTAAGCCACCATATGTTGATTGCTTCTTTCTTTCTTTCTTTCTTTCTTTCTTTCTTTCTTTCTTTCTTTCTTTCTTTCTTTCTTTCTTTCTTTCTTTCTTTCTTTCTTTCTTTCCTTCCTTCCTTCCTTCCTTCCTTCCTTCCTTCCTTCCCTTCTTTCTCTTCTTTCTCACCCCCTTCCTTCCTTCCTTTGTTCTTTCTTTTCTTCCTCTCTTCCTTCCTTTCTTTCTACTTCTCTTCCTCCTTCTCTTTTTTCTCAACTTTCTTCCTCCCTCCCTTCTTTCTGAAACTTCCTTCCTTCCTTCCTTCCTTCCTTCCTTCCTTCCTTCCTTCCTTCCTTCCTTCCTTCCTTCCTTCCTTCCTTCCTTCTTCCTTCCTTCTTTCCTTTCTTGACACAACAATGTGTCAGTTCACATTTTCATGAACTGACACAGAGATACCAATTTCTTAATGTCGGGCGAATATTTACCGTTCCACATTAACGCTACAGATTGTTGTTGTGGTTACTCAGCTCTGCTTTCCGCTTGCAAAGCTTCCACCCTTCAAAGCCCACTCGAAGTTTACGTTAGACAATAATCTGAACAACTACCAGTTAGCCTGCTTCGCTTCATTCATATTAAGAAACAATATACAGAGGATATAGAGCGATTAGTTCTGTTTACGCTGAAGAAAAGGGGCTTGAATAGGCGGTAAAAGGACTAGCGCTGCAGAAACACCAGCCAGCTTCTGGTAATTCACTTATGAATGAAAATTGTTTTTATTATTTTTCTTTCTTTTTTCTTTTCTTTTTTCTTTTTGCAAAACTTCTAAGCTCCAGCAAATCTAGGCATGTCAAACAATTGCCATTTTTTTACTTACAGTCTGTTCAACAGTAAATAGCAAGAACAAAAGACACGAACAAACACTTTATTACAGTGTGGTTTTTTTTAGATCTACTCATAAAAATTGATATAAAGGGAAGCAGGTTCAAACTTTCCCTAAGGATAAATATTGGATGGAGACCACGAACTAATCAACAGAGCAGATGAAATCAAAACCCTTCTCTTAGCCCAGTTTTCTCCTTTAACCTCCAGACATGATGGTCTGCTGCAGACTTCCATCCAGGGGTGGAAGCAGCGATGAGTTTAGTTTTTCAACCAACGTGCTCATCTTCTGTCCAGAGGCAGGTGCATCAGAGTGACAGTAGGTGGAGCTAAATGTAAGAGGCGGGGCCAAATGTTCATTTCCTTCACTAACCCACAGCTGCCAGAAGATTGAGGGGTGGGTGGTCACCATAGGACCACCCGTAATAAAAATAGCTTTTGTCTCTTGCTGATTCTCAAAAATCTCCCATTGGAAGCTAATTGTGAGCACAAAAATAGAGATTTGCTGCATATATGCCATTTTAAAAGTTTCAGTTAGAAAGTAGTAAAAAAAAATGTTTTAAAAAACAAACTTGGGTTACGTATGAAGGGGCTTCTTCAGTTCATCATTCAGAGGTCAATAACAAGCAGCCATTCACAAATTTTGCATCTATTCAATCTCCAGCTTTCTTCGGGCTGTTAAAAACGGGAAACAATGAAGCACCAGCAACATTTCAAGAAGAGCTCTCGTTTTTCTTCTTCTTACGGTTCTTCCATGCCAGGTTCTTACAACCCTTAGCACCCCTCATTCCTGGTTCATTGAAGTTGGGTTGGGCAGAAGATAAGAGAAAAGCAGAGTTGGAAGGGACCCTGGGGGTCTTTTAGTCTAGCCCCCTAATTCCATTTCAGACAAAGAGCTGTCCAATCTCTGCTTCAAAACCTCCAGTGATGATTGTTCTCACCGTCAGGAAATGTCTCCTTAGTTCTAGGTTGCTCCTCTCCTTGATGAGTTCCCATCAGTTGCTTCTCATCCTGCCTTCAGGTGCTTTGGAGAATAGATTGACCCCCTTCTTCTTTATGGCAGCCCCTTAGAAATGGAAACACTGGCATTCCTAACTGGATTGCATTTCCCTTCCCCCTGCCTTGCGTCTCCAAGGTGGTGTTCTTAAATCAGCAGCTGAGAACCATCGGTTTGGTGCCTCCTTGTAGCAAGGAAGCACATACCAGGTGGTCTCTGTCACACACCCCTGATTTATGCGCCTTCACTCTCTCTTGCGCTGCTTTTATTTAGTTAGCGAGAGTTTAGCAGTCCAAAGGTCATGGACCCCTGGAGTCACTAGTGTTTTTGCGGCTGAAAGAGAACAATGTCTTTATAAGGAAAAGGAGGAAACACAAGAGAGAGCTGGGAGAAGTTGAAGGAGACGTAGGCAGGGTGCTCATGCTTGTCTCCCCAAAGCAAGGGTGTCCCTCTTGGGTTCAGAAAATTGGTAACACTCTCCCCATCCTTATCTCTTGAGAACCTTAAACTGTTGTACTCTATGGTTGGGTCTGTTTTTATGGCCATTTTTTATTCCATCCAAGGGCCGGCTTCAACCAGGCATTGTCTATGTCAAGAAGCGTTTTGACATCTTCTACCTTGTGTCAGCCTTGGAAGCCATATTTTACTTGGAAACTTCAAGGCTGTCACATTTAGTGCCTGGGAATTTGGGAGGGGGGCATTTCTTAGTGAGTAGAAGATTAGACTCAGCAACGTTCTGTCTTAGAAGTCAAGGACAAGTTGCCCTTCACCGGGAGAGGAGTGTCTAGAGGAATGGCTCCAGTTGGGGGCGATGTTTGATTGGACCATGTGATGGACTGATGGGTGCAGGGGATGAATCTTTGAATTTCTCTTGGGGAAGGGAAAAGCCGGAACTCTCAGATTTGGGTTTTCCCAGATGTCCCAGTATGACTTCCCTAATAAATTCTTGCTTGTTTCTGGGTGCTGAAAGAATAAGGGGAGTTTCGTTGGAACGCTGACATTAACCTGAATCTTGACACCTCGATTTTCAGATCTGATCCCAGGGGACCAACCTCATCAGTCTATCAGATTCTGGGATCCAGGGAAATTGGCAGTTTGTGCAAGATAACAAGTATATATGGAAACAAGGGAACCTTATAAAATGGACAATATTTTTTAAAAATCCAAAAAGAGAGAGCTTGTGTTGGAAGACTGCAACTTACATCTGACTTGCATCTGTAAAAAAGCTAATAATATTCTCTGCCAATGCTCAGAAGAGAAGAAGAAAGAAGATCTTTGAAGCAATTTACTCAAATATCCTTGTGTTATTTAATCTTCTAATCTCTTTTTGTCTGATTTTCTCTCCCAATCCTTTACTTTATTTTTTCCACATTATACTTTGTTTGATTTTAACTTAAGGAATTGGATATTGGGTTCAGGTAATACTTCAAAAGGTCCTGGAATTAGTTTGGCTAACATTTGACAAATAACTTATACTAGAAAATACCCCCCCACCCCAAATCCTTACCTTTGGGCTTCCATCTCTTCTCGCAGAGACCACTTGGTCTATTGTCCAGCCACAATGCCTTTGGTGTTTTTCTTTCCTTGCAGGATTAAATTAGAGGCTCCCTGACGGTGGCTGAGAAGCCAAGCTTTCTTTGGGTGACCTCAGCAGAATTATTTGTAGCTCAAATGACAGGCCAATGTGGCAATTAAGTCTATTTAGCAAGAAGAGGTGAAAGGTCAAATAGTCCAGCAAAGCCATCCCTGATGCTTACCTGGGTCGCCAAGTCTGCAGATTTGCAAAAAGAAAAGAAAAGGAAGGGGGGAAAAAGGACTTGGGATCTTTGGTTGAAAAAGCAACCAAAGGTTGAAAAAGCAACCAAAGGCGGTTTTTCAAAAGGCAACAGGACTTTCTGGTTTTTCTTTGAAGACATTTTGCTTCTCATCCAAGAAGCTTCTTCAGCTCTGACAAGATTGGTGGGGAATGGAAGCTTCTTGGATGAGAAGTGAAATGTCTTCAAAGAAAAACCAGAAAGTCCAGCTGCCTCTTGAAAAACCGCCTTTGGGACAACCATGACCTGGATGATGGAGAACCTCCATAGATGGTCAGGGGATGGTTTTACAATAACCTGACAGACCCTGGTCAACAGATCTCTTCTGTGACAACCGGAAAAAGGTCTCTGAGATATGACCTTCCAACAGTTGGACATGATCTATTGGATTGATGCCATCTTAGAATATTGATTTACTATCATTTACATGGCTTGTTGGCTATTTCTGATGGACTTTTCTCCCAGAAGGTCAGATGGAAGTAATTGTGACCAATAAATAAATACTCTTTCCCTCGTGAATGTCCAAGAACAAACACACCGGTTATTTCACCCTAATTATTTGTCGGTCACACACATCAATTATTTTCAGTGATGTATCCATGAAGGATCACTAAATGATCTGTTATAAGTCAAGGACACTCTGTATTCTGGAGATGTCGCTGATTATGGTGCCCTTGAAAGGCTGTTAAAAGTAAAGACACCTACACAGAAGTTTGTTCAAGTTCTAGGTGTGAATTCTATCCACACCCGTTTTCCATGTGTCTCCTGGCCATGTTAAACTGCAAGGACTGGCTTGGATCAAACGATGGAGATTAAAAGAAAAATGCATTACACACAGTTCTGCCTTTTTCAGTCCTCGGTAACTGAAACCAATTAATAACGGCTCTTGGCCTTGATGCTCCGCTGGGATCCATGTCAGTTTTCTTCATCGTCTAAGCTGGAACCTCCAGCAGCCATCTGATAAGTGGAATCTACCAGCAAAAGATTCCTGAGCCACCCGAGCTAATCAGATTGATCTCCCCAGGTTCAGGGAGTGGAGGTATTTTTTTAAAAAAAAAAAAAGAAAGAAAGAAGAAATTTATCAGAGTTTTCAGAGCAAAGATTCAAACCCCAGATCAGAAGGAGTGGCGAAGGGAGAAGGACGATAGAGAGACCAATACCAGATGCCGACTCGGATTTGCTGGGAAGTTGTTCTTAAATCAAATTTAAAGAGAGACCTGATGTCTGGGGTGGTAGCTTTGCTCTGTGAAATATATAACTTAAGATTTAAAACAACAGCAACAACTGGAAAATCCACGGCTCTATTACTGAAGTTTATAGCTCTCCCCTCTCCCCAGAATTTGATTCATCACTTGTAAAAGTCTTCTGAACTGGTGGTCATCATTGCAACTATTCTTGGGTTGTGAACAAAAATTGACTTCGTCAAAGATATGGAGATCTCTTCCCTTTGTTCTAGGTGAATTTTTCAATTTTTCCATTTTTCTACCAGTCGAGAGTTACAAAAATAAATAAATAAATGGGGATCCTGCAGCGGAATGTTCGTGGAAAACATAGTTACTCTTTTTTAAATAATAGGGGGAAGGGAATTAATTAATATAATGTTTCCGTGATGAGGACTAACACACCAAATGTGTCTTGCTCTTCTATACAACAGATATGCATTGGTTTGTTTTTTGTTTTTTTACAAAAAAGGGTAGGGTAAGGGTAGGGTAAGGTAGGTTAGGAGAGGGGGGAGAGGGGGAGGAGGAGAGGAGAGAGGAAGAGAGGAGAGGAGGAGGAGAAAAGAGGAGAAGGGGAAAGGAGAGGAGAGGAGAGGAGAGAAGAGAAGAGAAGAGAAGAGAAGAGAAGAGAAGAGAAGAGAAGAGAAGAGAAGAGAAGAGAAGAGAAGAGAAGAGAAAACTGACCCAGAGGGAAGGCAACAGCACATTAGCAGCCTTCTCTTGCTTAGACGCAAACTCTTGGATGGCTTGGTGTGGAGACCACAGATCTAAATTTAAATCTTCATTTACTTGAGTTTCTTTTCTCTCTTTTCAAAATAGGGATGGGAACCATTCCATTTCATATTGTTTCAGCAAACGCGGAGAATTTTGCCTCAGGAAAAAGTATCAGGGAAAAAGCCAATTGTGCTGTTTCCTTTCAAATTGCAAACGGAGCCAAATCCCAGCCAGATTGGAGGTGTCCAGCAATCCTGTTGCATAAGGGAGGAAGCGGACGAAGACATTGCTCGGATCCTGTTCTTAATTCAGTCCAAATGCTCAAGGTTCCAAAGTTCCAGATTCCCAAACTGAAGGAAACATGAAGGAGAGGGGAGGCGGGGGGAGAAAAATGCAAGAAATCTTCAAACGTCTTCTGAGAATTGGGTATCATTTCAGATCAACTCTTTGGAGCTCTCGGCCAGGAGTTGGACCAAGTGTGGTCACAGGAAGTGAAGCAATAAGATGGATGGGCTACTGTTTTAGTGGTATTAAAACCATTTTATGATTTTTAAAAAAACTGTCCTGCACAGGACTGAATCCTCTCTTAGTAAGACCAATTTTATTTGAGTTATGGGAAGCCACCACTGAAAACTCCGGCTGTTGGCTTAACACCTACTACAGACTTATCTGATTAAGCTTTATGGAATACACCATACGTCAGCAACCTCTAGCTTAGCAAAATGAGTCGTCTTAGTCTAATACTCCTGAGATTAATCAGCAATATCTCTTTGCTCTTGACCTCTTCATATCTAGGCTATCTCTTCTTCCTAGAAGTTGCTAGGTCTGTATCTTTTTCAGTCACATGTCCAAAACTTGCTCAGGCAGACCGGAACATATCTGACCCAAAGATATTTGGGCTGGTGAAGTAAAGCTGATGAGAATCTGCTTGTCAATTTCCAAGCTATAGGAATCAAAACAGTGAGTCCAAGATCCAACTATCAGCAGAACTATGACTTGGAGTGGTCATTAATAGACATGAACGCCCTTTAATTCACACCAGATTACAAGCTGTGCCCTAAAGAACATTCTAAGTAGATGTTGTTTTACCTTATTAGATCAACCATATTTGTTTTGGCTTAGCTTGCTGAATGAAGCTTTTCATCGTGATTTGTAATCCACGACGGATGTCTTAACGTGTAAACAATGGCGATTTCCTCAAAAATCATACCTAGGAAAATGGGATGAGTGATCCAGATTGCAAAACCCTCTTTTTTTTCTGCAATACTCTGAGGCTCACCTTAGCCCAACATTTCCATTTTTTTCAACTCATGGAAGAAAAAACACACTTTTTCTACCATGTTGTTGGAGATGGAGTTGCTGCACTGGAGCCTTGTCGCTTGTATCCTAATGATTTTTATTGACTGTTTCCTAGTATGATTTGATGGCTTATTGTACCCTCTGACTATCATTAAGTGTTGCACTTGATGATTCTTTACTCTTGACGAATGTATTTTCTTTTATGTACACTGAGAGCATTTGCTTGAAGAGCATCCGGAAACTCCAGTTGGTGCAAAATGCAGCGGCCCACATGGTTTTGTGCAGAGGAGTGTCACCTCTCCTGCATGAGCTGCATTTGTTGCCGATTTGCTTCTGGGTGCAATTCAAGGTGTGCTGGTTGTCACCTTTAAAGCCCTTCATGGCTTGGGACCGGGTTATCCAAGGGAATGTCTCTGGCCGGTCATATCTACCCAACCCATTAGAGCAGGGAGGCAGGGAACGCTTTGGGTCCCATCCCCAAGGGACATATACCTGGTGGGACCCAGAATAAGGGTCTTCTCTGTGGTGGCTCCCTCTCTCTGGAACCTCATTTCCCCCAGAGATTAGAACGGCCCCCACTCTAATACTCTTCCAGAAGGTGCTAAAGACCTGGTTCTGCCAGTGGGCCTGGGGAACCCAGAACAGGATGGAGCCCATCAAATGGCTACTGTGATCTGCTGTTGTCGGGGCGGGGGGTGGGAATTGGTGGGTGATTCCCCCCACCCCCAAGATTTTGTTCTATTGTATCTTATTAATTTATTTGATCCTCTTAGTTTTTATTGTTTTTTATTTTTATTTTTTTGTTTTAAATATGGTTTTACATTGTGTAAGCTGCCTCGAGTCGCCATGGGCGAATAGGCGGCAATATAAATTAAATAAATAAATATGCACCAAGACAAATTCCTTGTGTGTCCAATCACACTTGGCCAATAAAGAATTCTATTCTATTCTCTTTAGAGGTCAGCTGCCAAAATCACATGCTATAGGGCCTTTGGTGGCACTGAGCTGCTTCAAGGCCATTCCACTGGACACCCAAAGCACAGGAGGAAGTTGTGGCCGCTGGCTGAAGGCATTGTGAGGCCCTGAGTCACTGCTCTCGCTAGTTGGCAATGAGTTTATGAAACAGCCATTTCCTTTTCTAGCTGACCTTTGGTTTCCTCTGGAACCTGGGACTGACCTGCCCTAAAGCGAGCACTCTGCCCAGGGAAGCCCCTCACTCCTCTTCCCATACACTGTGGAAGTCTTTGGGGAGGAAAGACATCACTGGGGCTGAGCCAAAAGGAAGAGTTGTGGAAGTTGAAGGAAGGTCAAGAAGCAACTAGAGAGAGTCACACGGGAGAGTAATTTGAGGTGGATTAAAGCAACAAGAGCTATAAAATGTTTAGGAAATTGGGGCTGGGCCCTATCATCTCACAAAGCCACAATTGCTTTAACCATGATAGATTGGATAAATCTTAAGTGCCTGGGTTCATATATCACACGAAACCATAAAACAGAGGCTGCCAACTACAAGGACTAGATCTGACCAACGGAAAACAAGCCAAAAACCAGATAGTTTATGATCCTAACCATTATATTTAACATACTTGTTTGCCTTCCTAACTCATGGAATCATATGACTAACTAAAAATATTCTACTTTTTTTTATTTCTCCTTAGTGATGTCACCATAGATGTGACATCTGATTGGCTGTGGCTTTTGTGAGATCAACATGTCCATTAAAATCCATGATCTCTAATCCCTTGGAATTCCTCCTTTGGAAAATAGGAATCCTAACCAGAAAATAGCAATCCTAATTGATAATATTTTGAGAGCAGATAGTGGGGGAGAGCAGACAGTAGCTCTTACAGAATATTGTGTGAATATTGTAGAATATGTGTGGCCGCAACCTTGTGTGACCTAAAATATCTATTGGCCATACCATTCTAAGCAACCCAGAATGTTGTGTGGCCTAGAACAGATCTCAGAATTCCTGATGAATATATTTTACATCATTTTT